>NC_135549.1:742500-1042500 GCF_964340395.1 Glandiceps talaboti | reverse complement strand
AAATATAAACATATACAATTCAGTCCTGTCCTAAAGGGAAATATAAACATATACAATTCAGTCCTGTCCTAAAGGGAAATATAAACATATACAATTCAGTCCTGTCCTAAAGGGAAATATAAACATATACAATTCAGTCCTGTCCTAAAGGGAAATATAAACATATACAATTCAGTCCTGTCCTAAAGGGAAATATAAACATATACAATTATTCAGTCCTTTCCAAAAGGGAACATAATATTTCCATCTTTTTCAGTCCCATCCAAAAGGGAATGTAATATTTCCATGTATTTCAGTCCTGTCCGAAATGGAAATATAAACATATAAAATTCTGTCCTGTCCAAAAGGGAACGTAATATTCATATACAATTCAGTCCTGTTCTAAACGGAAATATAAACATGTACAATTCAGTCCTGTCCTAAAGAGAAATGTAAACATGTACAATTCAGTCCTGTCCAAAAGGGAAATATAAACATATACAATTCAGTCCTGTCCTAAAGAGAAATATAAGCATACAATTCAGTCCTGTCCAAAAGGGAACATAATATTTCCATCTATTTCAGTCCTGTCCAAAAGGAAAATATGAACATATACAATTCAGTCCTGTCAAAAAGGGAAATATAAACATATACAATTCAGTCCTGTCCAAAATGGGAAATATAAACATATATAATTCAGTTCTGTCCAAAAGGGAACATAATATTTCCATCTATTTCAGTCCTGTCCAAATGGGAAATATAGACATATACAATTCAGTCCTGTCCTAAAGGGAAATATAAACATATATAATTCAGTTCTGTCCAAAAGGGAACATAATATTTCCATCTATTTCAGTCCTGTCCAAAAGGGAAATATAAACATGTACAATTCAGTCCTGTCCGAAAGGAAAATATGAACATATACAATTCAGTCCTGTCAAAAAGGGAAATATAAACATGTACAATTCAGTCCTGTCCAAAATGGAACGTAATATTTCCATCTATTTAAGTTCTGTCCGAATGGGAAATATGTTTGGATTTTAGTCCTGTCCAAAGGGAAATTAATACTGCAATTTATTTCAGTTCTGTACATATACAATTCAGTCCTGTCCAAAATGGGAAATAAATATTTGTATTTAAGTCCTCTCCCAATGGGAAATGTATGCTCTCATTTCAGTCATTTCCAAAAGGTATATTTTGAATAGAATGTGCTGCAGCATTTTCCATGTGCTCCAAAATGTTGTCAATGTGTGTGTGCATGTGAACAAAGGAGCTTGAGATCGCACATGGAGATACATATGCTCTTCTTGTAGTCAAAGTATGTGTGCGCGTGTGTGTCTGGCCCAGATGTTTTAAACAAAACAAAAATGTCTACACTCGGTCTGCCTTCCCTCAAGGCAAAGGATGATGAACATGTTTTTATGACAATAGAAACAGAGAGAAATACATCAATGAATGAGACATATAGTCTATTCAATGTTCAATGTACAATTAAGAAATTGAACATCAAACAAGGGATTATATTCCATAAATCTTGAGTATTACACATCAATCATCATTATAGTCAAAACATTTTATGATAGCCCAGATGATGAAACATGCAACATGAAATATACAACAAACAAATGGAAATAGCCTAAAACATATTTTTTTCAAACTAGATTTGCATACAAGAAGATGGACAAGGAAAATATGTTTCCTAGTATTACATGATAGCGTTTATGAGACGTGATTCATATCAATTTTTTTCATTTACATTTCAAATGTTACGCTCATCCTTGGGAGGGAAAATCAAATCAGTCTACATTTGATGGAGTAAATGGTCACATCTTTAAATGTTTTTGAAGCACATTACTATGGACTGTTTTCTGTTTTATATAAATGAAATTCTTCAACATATTAATATTTTAAGCTACTGTTCATCATATCATATTTACTGTTTTTGCAAAAGAGACCAGGCAAACTCTTCTCTGATGTACTAATGTATCATGGTATTATTATCATGTTGTAAGTTTGGCTACAAGTGTGTGAAAATAGTTTAAGTGCACACTTAAAATGTTTTCATTGAATCCATCAAAAAAGAGTATTAGATACAGAAAGCTGTGCTTACTGAGAGCTTTATATGACATAGTTTATGTTCATGCTACTTCTGTAAGTGACAAAAGTAATTTCCAAGAGAATTGAGTGAAAGGTCAGATAGTGATGTTTGATGACTTGGAATGACCTTTTTGCTTAACTAGACAATCTTGTGTATTTTGTCAGAAATATTACATTTGAACAGTCATACAGTTTCTTATGTTTGTGCCGCAGATGGAAAAATAGAATATTGCTAAGTAAATGACTGTATGCTGCTGAAGTCTTGTGTGCAGTGTTTACAAAGCGATACAATACTATGTCTTAGATATATTTAGACAACCTGTAATGTATGCTTCCTTTCATCAACTGTCACTTTAGCATGGTTTGCTCAGCTCTTTAGTAATTTGAGAACAGTTGCCAACATACACAACCCAACACTACGCACACAATTATCCTGCTACTGTCGTTCCCATGGGAACTATACACCTACATCAACATTCTTATAGGAAATGGCTATTTCTGTCATATTTGCATTATTTTTATCCATTTTAAACAAAAGATTTGTTGATTGACATTCTGTATAAAATTGTTCACATACCCGAACACAATAGGTGTGAAACCTTACTAGTAATTGTAACTAGATACAGTCCTGTGTATTTTCTGTCAGTAGTGCTATTTCATTCATATTCAAGTGGGAATATGATTAATTGCCAATTTCGATACTTACTTGATGAATGTCTTTTAACAATAATCAAGTAATGAATGTATTTTTTTAATTTAATTGATAAACATCATATTCATTAAATCTTGGAGCTAAATAAAGTAACTATTTTGGTCCATTGGGTATTTTCTAAAATATTGCTAAAGTACATCTTAATATCTATTTTTAACAGGAAGGTAATAAGTAATCTTCCATCTGATAGGGTTTGAATGATTTACAGTGTTAATTTTTATAGTATGAATTCATATTTCACCCATGCAGTATGATACAGATGAATTGATAAGAGAGATATTATATATAATACTACTAACCAAACAATATGATTGTCCAATTAATTGAGACAGCCTACAGGTACAAGCTGTGAGATAGCCTAAGCCTACAGGTACAAGCTGTGAGACAGCTTACAGGTACTAGCTGTGAGTCAGCCTACAGGTACATGTACAAGCTGTGAGACAGCTTACAGGTACTAGCTGTGAGACAGCCTACAGGTACTAGCTGTGAGTCAGCCTACAGGTACAAGCTGTGAGACAGTCTACAGGTACTAGCTGTGAGACAGCCTACAGGTACTAGCTGTGAGACAGCCTACAGGTACAAGCTGTGAGACAGCCTACAGGTACTAGCTGTGAGACAGTCTACAGGTACAAGCTGTGTGACAGCCTACAGGTACTAGCTGTGAGACAGCCTACAGGTACTAGCTGTGAGACAGCCTACAGGTACTAGCTGTGAGACAGTCTACAGGTACAAGCTGTGTGACAGCCTACAGGTACTAGCTGTGAGACAGTCTACAGGTACAAGCTGTGAGACAGCCTACAGGTACTAGCTGTGAGACAGTCTACAGGTACAAGCTGTGAGACAGCCTACAGGTACTAGCTGTGAGACAGTCTACAGGTACTAGCTGTGAGACAGCCTACAGATACAAGCTGTGCGACAGCCTACAGGTACTAGCTGTGAGACAGTCTACAGGTACAAGCTCTTTCAAATTGTACAACTGAGGATTGTATAGCTACATGTAGCCACAGTCGGATGATACATCCTGTGGAATGGTTCTGCGTCATCTCTTTGTCAAACACATTATTATTAATATTACACATATAGTTACAAGGTGACGTTTTTTCCAACTGGCTGTACCAAAAATGGTATTTGTTAGCATAACTGAACTGATAAGCATGGTGTGGTGGCTGTGTACGGTGTGTGTGTGTGTGCTATTTCATTCATTTGGTATATAGTGGGGACATTATTTTTTGTGTATAGTTGGGAAATTGTTCAAAGCAAAATGATCGCATCACAGGTATGTCAATAATGTCATTTTTGGTTTAAAAAAAATTAAACTCAAAAACTACTTGACAGATTGGTCCGTAATTGGTGGGCACGTACTTAGGGGTGTGTAAATTAAGATTTGTTCATGACATGATTCTTAGACAAGTGACCAAACATTCAAAAAGTATATGCAAATGTTCCTAATAACAACGGCCATAGCAACAGCCAAACGATGGCAAATATTGCAAAGATAACAACAGGGAGTAATAGACAACTGACTAAACATTCCAAAAAGGTATGTAAATGTGCCTAGTAACAAGACCACGCCTATAGCAACAGCCAAACGCTCGCATATATTGCAAAGATAACAGGGATTAATAGACAACTGAATAAACATTCTAAAAGTGTATGCAAATATACGTAGCAACGAGACCACGCCCATAGCAACAGCCATCTGATGATGTACATCACAAAGATAACACCAGGACTGGATAGGCAACTGGATAATCATTCAGCGAATGAACACCTATACCTAGTGTGGATCAGCAGGTGGATAAACGATTTTCGCCTTTGGCTCTGTTTTTTACCAAGTTTTTGATTGAAATCATTGAAGGTGTTTGGCCACTGCTTTTGTTATATTTTGCTGTCTTGCAAAACAGTTCATTTGTCGGTTTATTTGTTTCTTTCTTTCTTGCTTGCTTGCTTTCTTTCTTTCTTTCTTTCTTTGTCTGTCTCTGTTTTTCTATCTTTCTTTTTGCCAGTGTTAATCTTTTTGACTATGACTTGATTCACATTCTTGACAATTAGTCGTCTGAGAAAATACTAAACAGTTACAGTCATGACATTCTTCCGTCGTATCTAAAATGTGATGTCCTCGTCACTAAACTCTCTTATTCTCAGGAAGAATGATAACAATACCTATGGAAACGAGATGGCATAAATTTATAAAAGCATGTCTAAATTATTGTCTTGACACCCATGTCAGCTATTGCAATAAGATTTTCTGTAACCGGGTGTTTGGCGACGTGTATAAACAGCGTCATGTCTGAACCCAAACATGGTAATTACAAATTCATGACGTGTAGTAAAATGATAAACTGTATACGAGACGATGTATGTAGTATACTAGTAACTGACTTTATTTATCAAAGCCCTGATGAGTTCGGTCTGGCCGCCTCACCCCAAGGCCAGGGCCAGGAGTTGACTGTTTTAAATTTTACAAATCACTGTACAGGAAAACTTAGAATGTCTATTGTCGAAACATAACTATATGTAAATTACGTGAATGACGCTTACATCCGTAAATTTGAAACAAAAAGACGCCTTGAGGACAATTGTTTTCCAGACACGCTATCTTTTAAAACACCTCAGACCCCTTAGTGGTCTGAGAAAATACTAAACATGTAGAATCACGACACCATATTCATTGGTTTCGGAATCCTCGATTGTTGTCTTGACAACATATTTGTCCCTCGGTTTCCATGAGGATTACATTGTTTGTACGTTCGCCGTGGTTGTTTAAAATTTAAATAGTAATAATTTACAATTTGATCACAAATTTAATCATTTAAAGTAGAACAGAAAGATGACTGGAGGCTGTGTTAACAATATATGTAGTCATCAATCAAGTGAAACATTTAACATTTCATCAAATATAAAGTAGGTTACATTTACCTGTAATATTTTCGTTTTTAGCACAACTGAACTGAGGTTCAGTAGTGCTATAGGCATGGTGAAATGTTTGTTTGTTTATGTGTGTGTGTGTGTGTGTGTGTGTGTGTGTGTGTGTGTGTGTGTGTGTGTGTGTGAACGATTTAAAGTCAAAAACAGCAAGACCGATTGCCTTGGTATTTGGTGGAAACATTACTTAGGATGTGCAGATGGAAAATTGTTCAAATGAAAAGTGTTCAAATGAAAATAATCGCATCAGAGATGTGTTTTTGGTCAAAAAATGTGATGTTTGGTCACAAAACTTAACCTCCCAAAACTACTGGGCAGATTGGATGCGGATAGGGCTGAGATTTGGTGGGAATGTTTTAAGGGGTGTTTAGATTAAGAAGTATTCTTGATATGATGATCTCATCAGTGATATGCAAATTAGGGCTAAAACTGTGTCTTTTTGGTCAAAACTCTATAATTCCAAAATTACTGAGCAGATGGGGCTGAGATTTTGTGGGAACGTTCGAAGGGGTGTTTAGTTTACGAATTGTTTATGATCATCCCGTCAGCAATATGCAAATTAGGTCTAAAAATCTCAATGTTGGTCAAAAACTGATACGTTGAAAACTGCATGGTGAATGTGGCTGAAACGTGGTAAGGATGTTTCTGGCGGTGTTATCTGCAGTTTTTATTCAAAACATTTTGACACAACTGGCCCTAACAACCATGGTCACGCCCTAGCAACAGTGAAGTGATAATGCATATTACAAGGATAACAAAGACAGGTAGGCAAGTGAATAAAAAAATGTATGTCGATATGCCGAGCAACAAGACCACGCCCATAGCAACATCCAAATGATGGTTTATATTGCAAAGATGAAAACTCGGAAGGGTAGATAGGTAAGGGACTAAAGATTCCGAAAATGTTTGCAGATATGCCTAGCAACAAGACCACGCCCATAACAACAGCTAAATACAGTTGCTACAACGTCTTTGGCACTGTTTTTTGTACTTTGTCATTCACATCCAAAGTTTCAAACTAGAAATGTTGTCACGATAGTTTAGTTAACATGAAACTGTCTTCGTAGTCGGTCAATGTAGATTATGCGAGTTAAAATATGTCTTTGATCTGTGACTTGTTTGAAGACATACAAACCTCAATTTGACAGCCTAGTAAAAACTGCGTGACCTTATCCGACAATCCATTTAGTATTCTTTGACAGCCGTCACATCAGACTTGTTCCATTACATTTACCAATCATCATGCTACTTCAACTTTTTGCTTGTTGGTCATTCAGAGGTCACCTAATTGTTTTCGGATCATGAAACACGTGTTCTCAAGGTTATTGTGCTCTTCATAAACTTTATGAATGGTAACATCAAGGTTGCTGCGCGCACTTTGTGAATGGCCAACGTCAAGGTTAGTGTGCACTTGAACTTTATAGTAACAACTTCACTGTGCCCTTCCTGAAATCACTATTCTGAGTTTCTACACTACGCCCTTAAATGGCAAGGAATATCAAGTCGAAAGATTTAGACGTGCCTCCCTATAAAGATGCTAACTCGACATAGTTTCAGATATGAACAGCCCAGGGAAGTTGCTTGCTGGGCAAGTGGAATTAACATTGCCCAAGGGCATCATACATCTACGACAAGAAGAAGCAGCTCTTCAAAATTGCATTTATTACAAAATGCAATGCATTTATATTTTATCAATTGAACCTGGTGAAAATCGTAAGCATACAACTCAGTAATACATTCCCAAAACGTTTGCATTGCGTATACTACAAATATTACAGCTCCAATATGAACATTTACGTCTTCAAATCCTCATGCAAGATGAACAACCGATCGCTCTTCTGGCGCTAACTCCCCCTATCATCCATCACACAGTAATGTAAGATATCTTTTACAAAATGTAATGGTCGGACAAGACAATATATGCCCTATCCTTCTGTGTGTTTCTTCCCTAAGTTGCCAATTACAATGTAAGTAAATTAATTAATTAAAAGCAGAGATGGAAATTGTGCCTCGCTGGTGCCTCCCGGTGACTGGGACCCGTGTACTGAAACCTGTACATTTCGGTGGCCATCGATCAAACGATGACGAGCAGGTAAACTACAACTTGTTCCACAACTATTGTTATACATGCATACTTTAAAAAAAATTACATGACAAAAAAATGAGCAAACATTCTTGATCACGTGACTAGACCTTGGAACTTTAAACATTGATTTATAGAAGTGAATGATATTATGGTAAGGTGATAGAACACATCATGCCGTATTTCTACAACCTGGGAAATGGCTTAGAAAATCACAATTGACAGAAATGCCACTTGCGTTGAAAAATTTATCTCTTTATTATTCCGCTCGAATAAAGGCGTTTTAAAATTTGATCATCGAAATGTTGTTGGCATACAGATTGAATTTATGGCGCCAAATACTAATAGAATTATCTAGATTATTTAAGAACTAAAGAACCATGACTTGTTTCTTTTTTTCAAAGACCATGTTCTCAATTTATCCCTAACTTCAGTTAGTGTAACGAACTATATGTTTGTAGGACTGCAGCATATTATTAAAGCCATGTAACCAGGATTCGTAGCCGATACATCACAATATATATATATATATATATAAACATGAAAGAAGACGAGTCTGATATTACATTGGTGTAAATCCACAATGTAATATCAGACTCGTCTTCTTTCATTTTTATGTATGATAGCTCTCCAAGGTGATCGAGCACTCTACTTGGCGAAGGAAGAATGAAACTCTATGTATATATATATATATACACACACACACATAAGAATGGAGTTTGATTTAACCTCGGTAATGTATTCACCAAGTCATCAAGAATTTCCAGACACGCGCGCTGCTCCACCATATACTCTAATAGTCTACTTTTCATCAAACATTTTAGTCTGTGTGACCTTTTTGATCAATGTGTCGAGGCTATAAATGTATTCACACTTGAAAACTTTCCGTTTATTGTCGATCACTAGAAATACTGTGTTTATCTTGGAAGCATTATGACGATTTGTGCAAATCCATCATATCAGTTCGATAATATATTAAAACTAATTTACATGAACTGTTGCCGATATGATTTATGTTTATTTCAGCCTTTACAGGTATCTGAAACGTTGAAGGCAGCACTTTACATTGGGAGAGTCAGTTTATTCAAGCAAGAGATTGGCGATGGGTGGATCTACATCGTACAGGATCCAATGATGAAAGCGATTCAATATGAACATTGGCACTTTATTCAACGTCACTTTTGCTAACATTTGTGTAACAAATCATTTGAACCCGCTACTCAGTACATTTACATCTAAATATATATAAAAAATGCATGTGAAGTGGTTGATGTAGAAGTGATGATGCGCCACTAACGTCGTATCATTTAACTTGACTTTTACACGAGGTGAGGTGGACAGAATCATATCACAAGATAACACTGAGGGATGTATACAACGCATTTTATTACTAACGTTTTGTCATACGTATATTTCGTATTGTATTTGTAGTTAATAGCGATGTGAACCCAGGACAAATATTGATTTTATACGATACTACTTGGAGTAGCTTTGATAATTCTACAGGGAAACTTGTGTTACTGTACTAGTGAAATATTACATTGATATCGATTTGATGTACAGCTGCAGGAAACACTGTGCCGCAGGTGGCATTGTCATTCAGAAATTGAAGACGGTTGTGAGGTTGTCTAAATGGTGAGGCGGTTGTAGATTATAGTTTTTGTGCACCGTTAGTCGGCGATTGCTCCCCCCTCCAAAAAAACACTACAAAGGTAGACTCACGAAATGTTCGAATCGTCACACATGCTAGAGTATCATGGTATCATTTCGAAAGATGATACAAGTATTAAAGGACCAAAGTGATTTTTCTGTACCACAACAATTTAGATGAAAGCTGCCTGTATTCAGTGTTAACTTTACAAGCATACTAGCTTAATTTGCAATTGGATAAAAACACTATTCTTAATGCCTGTCGATTTCTTTATAGCTGCCAAATTACTTACGTGTGTGGCATATCTTTCATTAGCAGCTGCAAACGGCCGCTTAAAAGTCGTTTACGTCGCTGTTAGAATTTTGTATTAATGTACTACGTTGTCCTAGTGATTCAAAGGGTCACAAAGTCATAGAAGAAAAATTGGTTACATTAGTTTGATGATATACTTTATACCTAGGACGACTATGGACAACCCTGCTGGTGCTGGTGCTGATGTGGGTTAATGAGTGGTGCTGGCGGTGATCGTACTTAGAGTATTGTTGTACCTTGACATGATTCGTATTTTGCTGAATTCCATTTTTGTAAGTAGTTATAAATATTCCAGTAAATAGTAAATAGGGCAAATGCGAATAAATGTCCTAGTGCCAGTAATATACATAATATTATGCCATGTACAATAAGTCTCAGAACTAAATCTGCCAAAAGTTAATATACAATAATATACAAGATAAATTAAACTCAAAGCCAGAGACCACATTCGCCAAATTGTTCTTTATAATTAATTCTGAATGTTTTGCCAGCATGTTCATTCTGATATATACACTTGTCAATCCATTTTTAAAGTACTAAGTGTTGATATGGTTATCGTTATTTTAGTTATGTGAATTCATATATAACAAAGAGTGTATGTTGTAGGTATATGTCATACTTTATCTAGTTTCGGCCAATGTGTTTTAATGGTTTGTAGAGGCGTAGACCCTATTCGAAATTTCGTGTAGGGTCTATGGTTGAGGCCAACACAATTTCTGCAATACACTTCCCTAGAGTAACATAACTCATCACTACAATTCCTTTGTAACATCACACAGAGTTGCTACATATCAATTTCAGTGGTAAATGTTGTAAACACAATATGACTTTGAGTACCCATATTTATATTTCACTCAAAGTACTATAATTGTTACGATCCAGAAATGTCACATTTTAAACTTTTGGCATATTTTACGAAAAGTAACATAACATTAACCTGTGCCCTACTCATTTACAAACAGGAGCCAACAATAGTGTTATCTATCAAAATGTTGATTTACCTACTAATCTTGGGTTAATTGCAATGTTGGTAACTAACAATTGCCAAGGGTTTTGAGAACACAAATAGACTAATACTTGTAAACAAGATGACTCGTATTTAGATTACTATTTATATTACTTTTTCCACTGGTGTGAACAACATAAATCTTAAATGCTATCTGGAATATTCTGGTGGAACGTTCACTTGTATGCTAGAACAAGGACTTTAGGTGAAAGATCATCTATTTAAAACAAGTTTATATTTAGAATAAATGACGTCATTTTAACTTGTAGGTTAAGACTCAGACCACGAAAATCCTGTATTAGGGGATAAAAGGCAAATAAAGAATTCATTCGAGAGCTGGTTTTGATTTGCGACACAGCTTGTAGTGTACGGTGTCTCTTTGTATGTGCGTACGAGTGAGTGACGATACCTGTGTGGCTAATTCCTTTAATTATTAAGCCAACAAGCCCGCTAGATTCCATACTTCGATAGACAATTAGGTAGGAGTAAGAGTAAATAAGAAATACACTGATCTATCAACAAAGACCATAACCATGGGAGTCAAAACGTAACACTATTGTAATACAGGAAGAATGGTGGTTGTTATTTTTCATCTTCATGTAGTATATGTGGGTTTTTTTGCCAACAATAAATGACCCTGTCATACTTTATAGGTAGTATATATTCAAGTAACGCCCTTTTCACACCCTTCACTATAAAACATTTCAATGTAGATGTGTTTTGACAGGCCGTAATGAACTATTCGCATGTTTTTTACAGCATCGTTGCAATAACGACGTAATACACTATTTGGAATATAGAACATATGGTCAAGGTAAAGGTCAGATAAAATTACTGGTATTGATTCGTATAATCACACAGTCACTGGATATATATTTGAATTACCTATTTAAGCAACACAAAGAATGAACCGTAACAGATGGTAATGAAAGGATGACTGTGTATGTAACAATCGCAGCATATTCAAATATGTACGAACAAGGCCACGTGATATAGACCACATACTCTTCCTTGTCTGTGTACATGTCTATATATTGAAATACGTAGTATATGCGTTGCGCAGAGAAGGTCTCCCCTCCACTGTCTATGGTCTAACAGTACAAGTTTCATTGGTGGGGTAGATTTCAGAAAAGGGTGGCTAGACTCTAGAAAGGACAAGTTACTTGTACGGGATGGATGTACTTAGACAATGTATATGTTTCAGGTACTGCAAAGTCAGTGCGATTGGTCTCTAGTACAGGGGCATCATACTTTAGGTTTGGTGAAGGTGCGAGTCGTGATATCAATCCTGTGGTCCCACCAATGGGGTACCCCAGACCACTAATCTTCAGCAATGACTAGTCTATCCTCAGACCACTATAGAGAATTCTCTATAGTAGTTGAAAACCATGAGACCATAATTATCGAATGTTGTACTGTGTTCTATATATATTGATTACATTTTACCAGCTTTGGTCACACACATCTAGTTGTATTCCATTATAAAAAGTGTAATTAATGTTAACAATTAGCATTAAAAATACCAGGACACCAGAACGGACCCCTAGATTTTTTGAGTCACTGGATTGGTCCTGGAACCAGCTAGTTTCAAATAGATTTGTTCACCCCTCCCTATCGATAATTTATTTTAGTAAAAGATAATGACCGTGCCTTTTTTCGAGTTCCAGTAGACTCGTGCTAACGGAATGAATTACATAATAATTGAATAAAGAATTGTAAAAGTTAATTTGCCATATGTATGCACACAATTGAGATAAGCTGTTTCTTTTATCATAAGACTAGATAAATTCGAATTACCGCCAACTAATTCAATTTAAACGATTTTGTACAACATACGTCGTGTATTTCTATCTTGTAATTAACTAGAAAACATTAATGTGTGCATTTCTACACATTATAATAAATGTAACTTACTTGTTCGTGTAAAGCACCTTTCTGATAGACTTTCCTTAAATCCAGGAGTGCCAACTTTAATAGCTGTAAAGTAATAATTTACAATTATAATTATTCGCAATTAGAAGGCTTTACAGTCAGCAGGTCACCATATATTATCATACAAGCTATTGTTGATGAAATAAACTGGTATTTTGTGTTCTAAAAACAGTTACACAAACAAACCTATCACTTTCCACTGGCATATCTAATAATTTGCATAAATGAAATTTAATCGTTCTTCACATTCGGTAAATGTCATCTGTTCCCTAACTCTTACACTAGTCGTTCTTACAAACTCTATTTACATGGAACAGTATTTCACAGTAGAATATGTTGTCAGTAAGGTTATCTCTTCTCTTCTCTTTCTGTAATTTGATTGCGCTAGTTTCATTTTCATTTGTGAAGTTTAATGATAAGATGGCCAACGAAAATCTGACATTTTCAAACATAGCTGGAAGTGACAACCATGAGTATGTACTTTAGAGTCACACTATATCGTGTCAAATATACTGAATCCATGTTATAAATAGATAAACTGATGACATATACACATATGGAAAAACACAGGTCAAAATACCAAAGACAAAATGGAAGCTATTCTTTTTATCCATAAAATGTGTCGATAAATTTGCTTTGAGGGAATAATATCACAAAATTAATTGACTTTAAGTACTTTTCCTAATCCTTATTTTGTCTTTTTTTAAAAAAAAATCTAAACGTTTGAGATTTTTATCCAGTATATGAAACGACACAGTAATGCATGTAAGATAAATAAATAATTGACTTAGAAAATGAAGAGAGGGTCAAGTGAAGCTCAAAAAACCCGAAATTTTACCAAATAAAATTTAAGTATGACCCCTGGATAACTGCTAGTACTTTAACCAGAAAGATTGCCCTTGATAAATACTGGTAAAGACATTTAAATTAAAACTTCTATGTGTTAAAAGTGTCCAGTTCTTGTGAATGTGTTAAAAGTGTCCAGTTCTTGTGAATGTATTCAAAAACAATAGAAATGATGCTGAAAAATTTTTGGAACAAAATAAATGATCGCCATTTAGCTTACTGTGACAACGAGGGTAAACAAAATAACGTGTCTATGAAAATGTTTAATCTTTTATAAAAGTTTTAAATGAAATCTGCTGGTATATTAAGAGACGTATTGTGATCGTACAAAAGGATCAACAGCAACATATATTGACGAACAGGTCCAATAATGCATTGTCATCCACATCTACGAGTTTGGTGGTTTTGTTTGTTTGTTTGTTTGTTTGTGTGTGTGTGTGTGTGTTTGTTTGTTTGTTTGTTTGTTTGTTTGTTTGTTTGTTTGTTTGTTTGTTGGTGTTGTTGTTGTTGTTGTTGTTGTTGTTGGTGGTGGTGGTGGTGGTGGTGGTGGTGGTGGTGGTGGTGGTGGTGGTGGTGGTTAATTAGTTAATGATGAATACACATTATGTATATTACTAGAAATACGTACTATGTATACTACTAGTAAATGGTGCCGTGATATGGCATTTAGTACAGAAAGCAACGTTCTACCGTTCTTTAATTTAGACAGAGTTCAGCCACGTTGACTGCCATCCCAGTAAAGTTAAACTTTATAATAGTTGCTATGGTTTGATTTCTACCTCAATCATCAAAGTACATAATTACCACGTTTATAGTACAATATTAGTTACTAATGTTAGTTTAATGTTTCAAAATTTGCCCCGACAAGACACCGTTTATCAACAAATTGACCATTAATGGTTGAATGATCTCATCAAAGTGATTATTTACGATGTTCAGCGTTTTTCTCTTCGTGTATGTTTGAAATTATTATCAGTAAACGAGGACACAACTGCGTCCCCTTGAATTTTACGTGCTGGAATCATTCTGATTAGTTGTATTGTTGTCTATGTCTAAGTATATGTACATACACGTGTGTCCTAAATCTGGTATCAAGGACGAGCCGAACTAAGGGACCGATCAGTTTCTTCGACCTGGGGGCGGATTTGTAGAGGGGTCTCCCTGTTTTTGAAATTGGCAGTGGGGGGGGGGGGGGGTCATGCTATTTAGAAAAATGTGGATGGGGGGGGGGGTCACTGTGTTTTGGATTGTGATGGAAGAAAAATACCCTTTTCTACAATGGCATATAGCCTTGTCTGAAATGTGGTACATGTAAATATTTGTTCTTGTCCCTGTTTCTTACATGAATTCTTTAATATTTCTTATTAGTTCAAACATAACTATACATATACATATACATGTATTGCCTAGCTACCACACTGGTTACAGAACATGTCATGTAAATGCTTGGCTGTTTCACAATCAATGTTTCACTTATATTGCATTTGGGGGCAAAAGTGAACTTGAAGGTTTTGTAATGATAATCTTCATAGATAGTTTATAAAAGAAGTTAATCTAAATTGTTCTACTCGTCACTATTTTGGACACTACATGTTATTTACACTACAAATCACCACATCTCATCAGATTCAAGTTTCTATTATACATTAGGTATGACCACCTAAAGTTCTCTAACATACCGGCGACTTTACTATACATGCAATATTAATGCCCCCATAGCAATGTTACGGGCCCATTTTTTTGTGACATGGGAAACTCATTTAAAACTTACATTTACGTTAGCTTTAAGAACATATTTCAACCCTATGTAAGTTATAAAGATACCTGATGGTGCTGTCTTGTAAAGAATGGATTAAGTTATTGCTTGAAAGGGTCTGAATAGCCTAAATATTGGCTTTAAGAGTAAAAATCCTCCAGGGCTTCTAGAGGGAGACCCCCTCGGACCCCCCACATGAGGTGGACACATCCTAGTCTCAAGCTCTTCCCCCTACCTCTTACTGTCAAGATGCTATCAAATTATATTTCAAAAATATTTCAACCCTATGTAGTTGCTCTTTACATGTTGGTGCTGTCTTGTAAAGCTTGGCAATTATTGTCTGAAAGGGTCTGAATAGTCTCAAAATGGACTTTTCAGAGTTATAAACCTCCAGGGCTTCTAGGAAGAGACCCCCTAGGACCCCCCATAATGATGTACATATTCCCTTCTCAAGCTTTCCCCCTACCTTTCACTGTCAAGATGCTATTAAACTCCTTTTCAAATATATTTACCCTGTGTAGTCAATAATTATGATAGTGCTTACCCGGGATCTTATAAAGTAGATGCAAGACAGTCAAGCAGTCCACACTGAGTCACGATCAGAAAATACCTGTCATGTGAATATTATATATGGGGGGGGGGGGGGTATCATGTTTTAGAAATATGTGATGGGGGGGGGTCAGCCTGTTTTTGGTTTTACAGATGGGGGGGGGGTGGGGTCAGTGACTTTTTGTCGGCCCGATTTAGGAATCCACCGCCCCCCCCCCCAGGCTGGAGAGACTGACCTGTCCCTAATATACGATTTGACAACGTACAAACGAGTATTAAACTTGATGAGTGACGCATCTTCCTCATTAAAGTAATGGGACTGTAGTCGATGATAATTGACAAATACATTACGTAAATGTTTCACACTAGTTCCTATGTTTAGACGTCAATTCTATAAGGGACTTAACGATCCTGGAAAATGCCAAACGAAAACAACAACAACAACAACAACAACAACAACAACAACAACAACAACAACAACAACAACGGTTCATTGAAAATGAATAAAATTTGACAATTACATTGAGCGTTGTTTCATGCAATAAGGGAAGAGTTCGCACGAAAGGTGATCTTTTTTACTACTGCCCTCATGTTTGAGAAAGGGTGTAATTTTCATGTTTATTAAAAACAGTTAAACAGATCAAACTGCTGTTCTTCACGGCGCAGTTATCTGAGTCCGTAATCATTTCCTTTCTATTGGGCAATGTTCTAAAACGTATAGCATAACCAATATAACAACACATTGATAAGGGAGCATTCGTTTTTTACGGGGAGGGGGGGGGGGGTCGGTGGAATTCGGGGGGGGGGTTGACTTTTACAAAGCAGTTTTTTTTGGGGGGGTCAAATTTTATATCCAATGGTTTGGGGGGGGGGTCAATTTTTACAACAGATTTGTATTGAATCATAGCAAAAAACAACAGAATTGACAAAAAAATGTACAAAACAGAATACAAACATGTCTTTATTCTGTCTGATCAGGTGATAACACGTAAAAAAAAGAAAACACAGAATCACAAAAATAAAACTTTCAGGCTGTGGCAATATAATGACATACCTCACTTTTAAAACTCTTTAAAAACTCTTTAAAAACAACAGAACTCATTCAAATTAATTTTTGACCACTTACCAAACATATCAAAGAAACAATTGACCTGAGTGAATTCCACCATAAAAATCGTAAAATGGCCGCCACGTGGCCCCGGCCGGCGGGGACTATTTACCTGTCAAGGATGTACCAGTACTGGATACAGAAGGCAATCAACGTGCAGTAGATGACTACCAGCCACGTGTTCAAATACGCTGTCTTTTTGAAGCAGGAGAAATGTCTTCTGATGACCATGACAAAGTTGTTGAGTTCTCAAAGAAGTATATAGTGCCTGAGAAAGTGGTAGTTGACTACTTAATTCATTTAGAGACATTGAAAACTGTAAGACTCAAGAAAAAGAAGCGAAACCAAGCTAATGCTGTGGATCAACCACGACAGTATGACAGCCATGACTGGAATGCACTGTACAGAAACAGTGAATTACGTAAGCTGAAGTTTCTGACCTGGACATGTACATGAACAGACATAAATTGACAACTGAGAGAAAGATGCTAAAAAAAGACAAACTGAAAATAGTTGAAGCACACATTGGCAGGCAGCTGTGTCAAACAACACTGGAAAGTCTGAGAGTGAACCATGAGAGGGATAAAGAGGAGGAGGAGAGCGATGAAGAGGATGAGATGGACGAAGACAGTGAATCAGAAGATGGACATGTACATGAATTGGGTGAATCAGAGGAAAATGACTCGGAAAGTGACTCTGAAAGTGATAGCAGTGACATTGAAAATGAACTCTTTCACACAACAAGATCAGGCAGACAGTGTACTACTTGGAAGTCACGGAACTACATGGACTAGGTTTCATGGTCCATTATGTGATATGTCGAACAAACACTCATATAAGTCAAGTGTTTCATAAATCTATTATAAATCAAGTGAAAATTTTTTATAGGGGGGGGGGTCACATTTTACAATTGATGGATTTAGGGGGGGGGTCACATTTTAGAAAAGTAATTTTTAGGGGGGGGGGGTTGCTTTTTACATTTAATTCATACCTCAAATTCCACCGACCCCCCCCCCCCCCCCGTAAAAAGCGAATGCTCCCTAACCATATCAGATTACACCACACGTTAGACCTTGCTGTGAGAAAGGGTCTCCTTTTTCCATAAAATGTGGTATAACATCGTTTTGCGTATGGAGGTTTGCGAGGAACCCCTCATCTTTGCAATTACCAATGGAGTTGCCCCCCCCCCCTTCCCCATACACACCAACTCTGGTAAATGTCCGATCACATCATACACCCGTATTAATCACATTGTATGATACTATGATATTTGTGTAGTTTTACTGCAGCTGACGATGACATGTCTCTTCACTGTTCATGTAGGCATTGTCATAATGATCCATACTTATATAGGACGAGATCATGCAACTCGTTGATGTCTCAATTGATACGGACCAGGACCAGGTGAAACAGTCACATAAATGACGTGGCACGGATAAGTAGAGGCAATCCACTGTCATTGATTTAGGAGGTGTATTATAGCACCACGCGTACATACGACGGTTACTTCGCATGACGTGACGTACTAAATTAAGTCAATAACTCCCAAGGGAGATTAGCTCATCAGACCACAAGACGATTTGTCTACAGAACACTGTGAAGTTTAACATCGATTATTAACTAATAGGGTAGGTACAATCGTCATTCCCTTACGGGACGAATTATCATGATTCCAGACAATATATCAGCCATACTATTTCTTCATCCTTTAGTAGGCCTGTATGACATCCTCAAAGAATTTGATAGCAAATTAACAACACTCTATCAATAGGACAACGGTAATTTCGTTAGTAACCATTTCTCACTGTTGAAATCGTTGGTAACAACTATAATTTATTGTCTCAATTTGAATAAAAATACAGTTGTAAAACTTCTACGTTAATTAGTTTGATGCACGAATCAAACGATAAATTTTAGTCGCATTCCAAATCTGAAGATATTCACATTGATCACCTAACTCGATACATAGTGAAAATATGCTCACACCTTATCTAGCTTTAAACTTGGTCATACAATATTTAGTTTCTCTTTAAGATCAAATAGTGGGTAATTTACCATTTGCGTATTTATTAATCAATGCACACACATCTCCAAGAGTTGGTATCTATTTCAATCAAGAGGTAGGAATTTGATTGTGTATCAAGGCACCACGAGATTCTGGCTATTGCACGAGACGAATCAAAGTATCTTTGTTATTTAAAGGAACACAAGCTGAATTACATTGCATTTAGAGTGTAATTTTTCTACATCTTAAAAGATACTCACAATATTCTACTTACTGATGTATACTGAATCACCACTTGCAATTGACTGAACTCAAACCTGGTATTAAGATATAAACTATAAATGATCTGATGACGTCATTTATTAAATTGTACAGGTACTCCCTACTATGCAATCAACTGTTCTAACAATGTCAGAACACAAAGTACAATGTCATAGAAAGTATGCATCGACATTAACGTTATACTGGAATGTGGTTTTATTCAAGTATTTTCAAGCGAGTAAAACACATAAAATCAGCCTCGTGTCACTTTTGAGGTAGAATGCGCCGATGGGACAAACTTTCCTAAAAATCAAAGTAACTGTTCTTAAAATCTCTCCAAGCTTTTCCATATGAAAGTTTGTTCCTGGTTCCTTTGTATCATAAAAGAAATTTTGGGTTTTGTTTTCAAGGAAATCGACAGTCTCCTATATGTTTATAGAAATAACACTGGCATTCAACAGCCATATTGATTCTAGAAATAACACTGGCATTCAACGGCCATATTGATTCTAGAAATAACACTGGCATTCAACGGCCATATTGATTCTAGAAATAACACTGGCATTCAACGGCCATATTGATTCTAGAAATAACACTGGCATTCAACGGCCATATTGATTCTAGAAATAACACTGGCATTCAACGGCCATATTGATTCTAGAAATAACACTGGCATTCAACGGCCATATTGATTCTAGAAATAACACTGGCATTCAACAGCCATATTGGATTTTAGAATTAAATGTTTCATTTTGGTATCACTTTCAGCTATATTTCATTTTTTTCTTGATTTTAACCGAGAAAGGGTTTGAGTTTAAAAAAGTAACAACAATAGTAAAGATTTTTATTTCCGAGGTGCAGAGTTATCCGAAGGCAGGTCGAGGAGTAGGAAACCATTTATCAGTTCGATGTTGTATACACCGGAATGGTTTCATTTTTTTTAAACTCCCAGTCTCCCGTTGATAACTTTAGACACCAGCCCATGTAACCAAGTCGCCTACTGATAACCTTTGACACCAGCCCATGGTAACCAAATCTCCAACTGATAACCTTTGACACCAGCCCATGGCAACCAAGTCTCCAACCGATAACCTTTGACACCAGCACATGGTAACCAAGTCTCCAACCGATAACCTTTGACACCAGCCCATGGCAACCAAGTCTCCAACCGATAACCTTTGACACCAGCACATTGTAACCAAGTCTCCAACTGATAACCTTTTACACCAGCCCATGGCAACCAAGTCTCCAACCGATAACCTTTGACACCAGCCCATGGCAACCAAGTCTCCAACCGATAACCTTTGACACCAGCACATTGTAACCAAGTCTCCAACTGATAACCTTTTACACCAGCCCATGGCAACCAAGTCTCCAACCGATAACCTTTGACACCAGCCCATGGCAACCAAGTCTCCAACCGATAACCTTTGACACCAGCACATTGTAACCAAGTCTCCAACTGATAACCTTTTACACCAGCCCATGGCAACCAAGTCTCCAACCGATAACCTTTGACACCAGCACATGGTAACCAAGTCTCCAACCGATAACCTTTGACACCAGCCCATGGCAACCAAGTCTCCAACCGATAACCTTTGACACCAGCACATGGTAACCAAGTCTCCAACTAATAACCTTTGACGCCAGCCCATGGTAACCAAGTCTCCAACCGATAACCTTTGACACCACCCCATGTAACCAAGCCTCCAACTGATAACCTTTGACACCAGCCCATGGTAACCAAGTCTCCAACTGATAACCTTTGACACCAGCACATGGTAATCAAGTCGCCAACTGATAACCTTTGACACCAGCACATGGTAACCAAGTCGCCAACTGATAACCTTTGACACGTACCAGCCCATGGTACCAAGTCTCCAACTGATAACCTTTGACACCAGCCCATGGTAACCACGTCTCCAACTGATAACCTTTGACACCAGCACATGGTAACCAAGCCTCCAACTGATAAACTTTAACACCAGCACCAGAAAAAGCCATCAAAACAGCAGCAAAACGCTACAGTTATTGCAGCTATACCTGTGGAAATGTATCAAGTTTGTAAGAATTGTAACATTATTTTGTTCAGAGTATGAAAGGTCATCAACCTGCTTTGGGAAATTTTTGACGATCATGTAGATGACTTGGTCAACTAAATGAAAACTGTTAGTGTCGTATAGACTTTGTTACTAAGTCAACTTTTGACAAGTACCAATGACGATGAGATAGAATTATGAGCTCATGCAATTCCTGTACATCTAAGTAATGTTTTCATCAGACTAAATCTCTCCCATTACCATTTAGGACGAAAGAAAAAGTGAAAGACGGCAATGTGAACTCGTTCAGCTTCAGCCACTTGACTTCAGTAATTCATTATAATCTGGGAAAGAACGTAAATATAAAAGTTGGAGCACAGACAGTCCGTGGTAGACAGAATGTGATTGGAGTACTAATAGCAGACTAGATCTAGAAGTAACTATCTGATTGGTCAATAACCGGTGTTTGCAGTTCGTGACTATCGGAGGATTGAAAAGGCGCCATATGTACGTAGTAATTGAGATATTTGTGTACAACAATACACGACCCTCCATCCTATTATTTCGTGTTTGTTAATTAATGTGAATATGTATTCATACACTTTTACAATTGTCAACTTTAGCTACGTTTCTATGTGAGTCATTTACATTTAATTTTAAATACTTAATTTCACTCCAAAGTGATTCACTTTAATAACGTTTTTATTCGTTAATTTTTCACTCACCATCTTATTCTTTCACTTGTATCCTAATTTTGAGTGGTACGCATATGTTGCGTACATATTTTTTTGTAATTTATGAATACATATTTTATTCATCATAGTGTATTGACACAATGAAAAGGTCTAGCGGTGATCAGGCAGTACAGTTACTCTGTTGATAAAAATGATGGCAATAACACTTATTTCCGTGCCACTGTTTTCTCGCTCTGGTATTACATTGAATTTAGTACGAATGTCACTGAAGTCTCCTTTCCAGCGTATGTACTGTAATATTATGATTCCGCCCTCTTGCGGCTATAAATGAAATAATTTCTGTTGGAATTTATACATTTGATCGTTTGATGGACAGTTCAAAATTAAAGATACGATACAGTAAGCGACGATTATATTTCATTACATGTATATCAGGAGTAGCAATTTGTTAATTTATCCATGCTGCTGTTGGAATATATTTGCTGTTCAAGGGAATCATTTATGATTCTTTGTTATTGATTGTCATTTACATAATGTAATCCACAACTGCAATACTGCCGAACTTTAACGATAGTCAACTAGATGGCTATATAGTAAATGTTATATAAACTATATAGCAAAATAAGGTGAATAATTGGCAGCCAAAAGATGTCATGTTTTACGAATTACCTTTACTTAGAGAACACAAACTATCATTATTTCTTGTTCGACATATCACCTCTCATACCAATATAACAATAGGTCGGGGATAGGGGGGGGGGGTAAAGGCCAGGAAGGGGGGGGGGCAAAGGGATGGGGGCAACGGACCAACTCCCTATTTACATTTGTTCATGCCAAGTTGATATCTGCTTTTCGCAAATGGGGGGGGGGGGGGGTAATTTGTTATGTGGAATACCCATTAGGCCGGAAAAATAAATTCTATCACTTGAAAGACAGTTATAAAAGTGAACATTTTCACCACTCATAGAATGAAGACATTTCTTTTGAAGTCATAAGCTAATCGGGTTTATAGGTGATATTGACCTGGTTTATAGGTGATATTGACCTGGTTTATAGGTGATGTTGACCTGGTTTATAGGTGATGTTGACCTGGTTTATAGGTGATGTTGACCGGGTTTATAGGTGATGTTGACCTGGTTTATAGGTGATGTTGACCGACTTTATAGGTGATGTTGACCGGGTTTATAGGTGATGTTGACCGGGTTTATAGGTGATGTTGACCTGGTTTATAGGTGATGTTGACCTGGTTTATAGGTGATGTTGACCGGGTTTATAGGTGATGTTGACCGAGTTTATAGGTGATGTTGACCGAATTTATAGGTGATGTTGACCTGGTTTATAGGTGATGTTGGCATGGTTTATAGGTGATGTTGACCTGGTTTATAGGTGATGTTGACCGGGTTTATAGGTGATGTTGACCGGGGTTATAAGTGATGTTGACCAGGTTTATAGGTGATGTTGACCAGGTTTATAGGTGATGTTGACATGGTTTGTAGATGATGTTGACCTGGTTTATAGGTGATGTTGACCTGGTTTATAGGTGATGTTGACCGGGTTTATAGGTGATGTTGACCGGGTTTATAGGTGATGTTGACCTGGTTTATAGGTGATGTTGACCCGGGTTATAAGTGATGTTGACCTGGTTTATAGGTGATGTTGACCTGGTTTATAGGTGATGTTGACCGACTTTATAGGTGATGTTGACCGGGTTTATAGGTGATGTTGACCTGGTTTATAGGTGATGTTGACCCGGGTTATAAGTGATGTTGACCTGGTTTATAGGTGATGTTGACCTGGTTTATAGGTGATGTTGACCGACTTTATAGGTGATGTTGACCTGGTTTATAGGTGATGTTGATCTGGTTTATAGGTGATGTTGACCGTGTTTATAGGTGATGTTGACCTGGTTTATAGGTGATGTTGACCCGGGTTATAAGTGATGTTGACCTGGTTTATAGGTGATGTTGACCTGGTTTATAGGTGATGTTGACCGACTTTATAGGTGATGTTGACCGGGTTTATAGGTGATGTTGACCTGGTTTATAGGTGATGTTGACCGGGTTTATAGGTGATGTTGACCTGGTTTTTATGCCCTTTATCTGTCATAATGTTGACTCTGTGTTTGACATGTTCGGGATTAGCATACTTCCACCGGAGCTGCATTGATAATCTGAAACTTTTGTGCAGCGGGCTCTAACCAACTGTCGTGGAGCTTAGTGCTATCAGTAGTGGAAAAGATACCAGGGACAACATGTCTCCTGTGTGTTTGAGTTAGGAGGTGAATCAGACAGAGGATAAAAAGGTACATAGATGATGTGGACCGAGTTTATAGGTGATGTTGACCGGGTTTATAGGTGATGTTGACCGGGTTTATATATAGGTGATGTTGACCGGGTTCATAGGTGATGTTGACCGAGTTTATAGGTGATGTTGACCGGGTTTATAGGTGATGTTGACCGGGTTTATAGGTGATGTTGACCTGGTTTATAGGTGATGTTGACCTGGTTTATAGGTGATGTTGACCTGGTTTATAGGTGATGTTGACTGGGTTTATAGGTGATGTTGACCTGGTTTATAGGTGATGTTGACCTGGTTTATAGGTGATGTTGACCTGGTTTATAGGTGATGTTGACCTGGTTTATAGGTGATGTTGACCGACTTTATAGGTGATGTTGACCGGGTTTATAGGTGATGTTGACCTGGTTTATAGGTGATGTTGACCCGGGTTATAAGTGATGTTGACCGGGTTTATAGGTGATGTTGACCGGGTTTATAAGTGATGTTGACCTGGTTTATAGGTGATGTTGACCTGGTTTATAGGTGATGTTGATCTGGTTTATAGGTGATGTTGACCTGGTTTATAGGTGATGTTGACCGGGTTTATATAGTGATGCTGACCTGGTTTATAAGTGATATTGACCTGGTTTATAGGTGATGTTGACCAGGTTTATAGGTGATGTTGACCGGGTTTATAGGTGATGTTGACCGGGTTTATAGGTGATGTTGACCTGGTGTATAGGTGATGTTGACCTGGTTTATAGGTGATGTTGACCTGGTTTATAGGTGATATTGACTGGGTTTATAGGTGATGTTGACCTGGTGTATAGGTGATGTTGACCGAGTTCATAGGTGATGTTGACCTGGTTTATAGGTGATGTTGACCTGGTTTATAGGTGATGTAGACCGTGTTTATAGGTGATGTTGACCTGGTTTATAGGTGATGTTGACCCGGGTTATAAGTGATGTTGACCTGGTTTATAGGTGATGTTGACCTGGTTTATAGGTGATGTTGACCGACTTTATAGGTGATGTTGACCGGGTTTATAGGTGATGTTGACCTGGTTTATAGGTGATGTTGACCGGGTTTATAGGTGATGTTGACCTGGTTTATAGGTGATGTTGACCCGGGTTATAAGTGATGTTGACCTGGTTTATAGGTGATGTTGACCTGGTTTATAGGTGATGTTGACCGACTTTATAGGTGATGTTGACCGGGTTTATAGGTGATGTTGACCTGGTTTATAGGTGATGTTGACCGGGTTTATAGGTGATGTTGACCTGGTTTTTATGCCCTTTATCTGTCATAATGTTGACTCTGTGTTTGACATGTTCGGGATTAGCATACTTCCACCGGAGCTGCATTGATAATCTGAAACTTTTGTGCAGCGGGCTCTAACCAACTGTCGTGGAGCTTAGTGCTATCAGTAGTGGAAAAGATACCAGGGACAACATGTCTCCTGTGTGTTTGAGTTAGGAGGTGAATCAGACAGAGGATAAAAAGGTACATAGATGATGTGGACCGAGTTTATAGGTGATGTTGACCGGGTTTATAGGTGATGTTGACCGGGTTCATAGGTGATGTTGACCGAGTTTATAGGTGATGTTGACCGGGTTTATAGGTGATGTTGACCGGGTTTATAGGTGATGTTGACCTGGTTTATAGGTGATGTTGACCTGGTTTATAGGTGATGTTGACCTGGTTTATAGGTGATGTTGACTGGGTTTATAGGTGATGTTGACCTGGTTTATAGGTGATGTTGACCTGGTTTATAGGTGATGTTGACCTGGTTTATAGGTGATGTTGACCTGGTTTATAGATGATGTGGACCGAGTTTATAGGTCAACGTCCCGGTTTGCAGTAACAGTAATTAAATAATATATGTAATACTCCTTTCATTTCAGGTCTTAGCCTATACCACCACCAAGCAAGTACAAAAATATTGAAAATTGAAAGTTTGTAAAAAAAAAATGTCTGAAAATAGAATACAGTAAAAATTTTGAAATGTATAAAATGAAACTCACTCAAAAGTATACCATCACCATAATACAATAAGTCTTGTAAAAAATCAGGAAAAAAAAGAAAAACTTTCTAAGTATACCATCACCATGATACAACAATTCTCGAGAAAAATAAAAATCTTCAAAAATAATAAAGACTTGAGTAATTATACATTTACATGGACGTCCTAAAAAAAATGGCCTCGTTCGGCTTTCATCGTTTACATTATCAATTAGGGCCGGAGCAGAACGAGTATAATCATAGACAGATTTATCACTGTCTGAACTTGTACTGAATCCACTCATATCGTAATAAGTCCCTTCATCTACACTAGTGTCTCTATCCTTACTTGTATCTTGCGACCCCCTGTCGCTTATAAAACTTAACTCAATACTCTCTTTGTCATTACTTATTTTCTTTAAATTAGTGGGCGTTCGGGACTCTACATCTCTGTGATGTGATTTACCTAAACCTGTAGGGATTTGCGCGCTTTCTATGGACAAATATCCAACACTAAATTTATCTAGTTCTGCTAGACGGAGTGCCTTCTTATGTACTCCAAGTTTAGGAGGTGCACTCTTCACTGTGACGGGTCTAACCTCGTCAATAAATCTAACCTTAGCTTTAGGTCGTACTGACTGTGAATCTACAATAGTCTCAGGAGCATTAGATGTATCATCTGTTTTAACAATAGTTGGCACTTTAGACTTGATGATACTTTTGGTGGGGGTAGTGGAGAGTACGGCCTTGATTGGGAGAGGGGGAGCATCATATGTTGTGTCAGTAGGGCAATCATTATCGTCAGGTAAGTTACTACTAATATCGAAATGTTCAAAGAGAGGGTTTGCTTGTGAATATATATGTGCGTAGAAACCGAAGTTTTGGATGAGATGGAACTTTGTGACCCGTCTAGAGAGGATTTCCGTGTCAACGCAGAAGCCCGAGATGCGTTTCTTTCCGAAAGTGTAGTCATTGTTAAAGTAGGCGTAGAAGTGATTGGTCGCCTGACAGTTTGGAGGATAGGGGCTTCTGGAGGAAGTAGAGAAGATTGGGTTCCACTATTACAATGTGTAGGGAACGCAAAGGCAGGAACCTCTAGATATGCATTGAAATTAGAATATCCAATGATTACCCTTACAGTCATAGCAGTTCGACTCATGTTTAGATACTTCCGCGTATCAAAGTATGGGAGAGGTATGTAGGTTGGTAGAGTGAAAGATATAGATGGATGGCAATTAACATTTATATCCAATGAGCAAACCAAGATACTTTCAAGAAATTGGAGAAACACCCTTCGGATAGTAATGAAATGTCAGAAGAGAAAACGGGAGAGGCATATACTGAAGAAGGTGTATATGGCAAGTCCCTTACGAACAGAAATAAGGAATGATCAACCGATGATAATTCCAAATATATAAGTGACCTAGGTCTCATCAACATATACGAACGTCTCATTCTATATCTCCTGTACAACCGTGGGAAACAGCGTGCGAGACCTTTAAGGAATAAGTAAAATATAACTCCCATGAGAAGAATTTTCAGAACAAGATCCTGCGCTTGTGCTAATCGACCTTGCATGAGAATTGTTTGCGTCAGGCTTCTAAGTTTATAGAAAAGTACAGCAATTAGTAAGAATAGGATAATATTAAGATCTGTAGAAGGAAAGCGGTAGGTGCCTCAAAGAGATTATTCCAATGACTATGGTAATATGTTAACTCATCCAACGGGGTTGAAAAGCTATACTTCATGATTACGCAAGGTATCTACTGCTTTGTGCAATTTCATAGTCAGAGAACTATCAGTAGAAAGGGCACTATTCCACTCCTTAGCAAAGATAGGGGTAGGTAGAAGTTGAGCTGACCATGGCCTATCAAATGTGCTTACCCCTGTAAAATTTCTATCATACGCTAAACCGTACAGCTGTGAAAAATAGACAGCATTTATACCATGCGTAATTTCTAAACTACCGTTAGGTTGAATTGACAATGGGACAAGGACCCAGGTAATGACAAATCTGGTGAACGCAAAGTACACCCACAAGGGATATTAATTAGATAGAAATTACAATCATATAAATTGACTATAGTATTATTTATACATACTAATTCCCATTCATCGGTCATTCCCTGCACTATCGCTTTAGAATTTGGCAAAGATATGGAGTGCGACTCTATTTTAGCAGTTAGGGTGAGATTAGTAAAACAAAAATCAATAACTCTTTGCATGTCATCCATGTATATTTGTTGAATGCACGTTTGGTGGTGTGATTCATACATTTTTAGTGGGAGGGGGCACTTCTTAATGGGGATCCCTTGACAATTCGCAAATTGTTCGTTGGTCAAGTCGAAATAGGAATCACCATTGGCACTAATTCCAAAATATGCCGGTAAATTTGGTATATAAGTGAATCCGGACTGGAGGATATGGGACATATTTACATTGGTGAAATGCCTTGGTAGATGCACGGGGAAAGAAATTACTCGATATAAATTATATATAACATCAGACTGACTTAAGGGGACCTCTAATTTAATGTATATATCCCTACTGTTATGGTAGAATACGAACTTTCCTTGGCTATGGTAATACCTTGGATAAATGTGTGCTACATGATAACACAGATAACTCGAATAATAGTACTGACCCCTTCTAAGGCATGTCGAATGTCGACTGAAGTGACTAATTCTGGAGGTAGTTGTCCTATCATAAGGGATTTTACGGCCATCAATCTTTCCTTTGCTAATGTTAACAGATGTAACATATATTTTATGCTGCGGTTAATTTCGAAATGCACATACATGCCCTTATGGAGAGTCATTATCTCATTGTACATTTCTTTCACATCACCAGTTTGATCTAGAGCAATGTCATGTAAAGACCCAAAGTTCACCCGAAACAACATGGTGACTTCCATTTACAATTTTATCACAAATTATCAATTCTCTCATTAGTCAGTTGCATAATGGAACTGAAATCGTTGTCGAAATTTAGGAGAAACTTCTGTTGCTTTACTGACATGTCTTCTTGGTGACTGATATGTGTGGCCAACATACACACATCCTTCATTGTGGCCGTTCCAAAGAATGTTTTTTGATAATTTCCCTATGATAGTATGAATGGAAGGATAGCCCCCTTTTACTTCTGGTACTACCCACATCATCGTAATTATTTACTCCCATAGTTCCCTTTTTACTCTATGAATATCTTTCAATAATTTCTTCGCTTCTATTTGATAATGTGCGATAACCGATTTGTATGTATGACAATTCCAATGTCTAGGGACATCTTCACATGTATTATCTGTTTGCAAATTCTCAATATTATCAATATTTAGAAACTCTAACCTGGGAATGGCAAACGTGATATTCCAATGTGAGTGTACTACCTCTAACAGGGAAATTGGCTCTAATATGGAAGGCACGTCCGTCCTACGGCAACAAACATCGCCTGTTCTTGTTCCTCCGGAACCATTTGTTCTTGTTCTTCCGGAACCATTTCTGCTTGTTCTTGAGCTTGTATTTGGTTGTTGTCAGCCATCTCCATTGTATTGTACTTGTTGATCTAGAATATTGCTCCTGTTGATTTGTGCAAGTTGCCCGGATGTTGTCCACCAAATAACTACATACTGATTTGAAATTGATTGTGCTGTGTGCAACAATTTTACATATTTAGTTAGAAGGAGACGGGGAAGGGGTTTTGAGGCCTTACTAAAAGAATTAGTTTTTTTACCTACTGATCTCACCCCTAATGTGTTGATTTATCATACATGTACAAACTATTGAACTGTTACTTTGCATAGCTTTAGTACGAACTACTTTAGTTCGAACTACATGTCTTATCAAAAATTACTTTTCAGTGTTTGTGTTTCACTTCTTCTCTGATACCTGTGACCATCACCAAGTTTAATACATGTTACCAGGCTACATGTGAAACCCCCTTTTCTCTTGCTCTTGTTTTACACCATAAACTACCAACAAAGAAATATATTCCAAGGTGAACACAATATTAATCAGATTCTCGGAGAATATATATTATGTGAATGACTGATAAACAAAGTTATAAACACAGATTTGTTTGTTGATGATCTAGTAGCCAGAACTTCTATAGTACTGACACGGTGCAAAGTTATGAGGAAAATTAGATTTTACATCTCCCCTGGAATATCTAGTATCCACATTGAGTGACTGTATACTGCGAGTACAATTTTGTCAGCATATCATAATATTACATTTCCTTGGTATTAGAATGTATTTATTGTCAAGGATATCATGTTGCCAGCAATATACTGGACAACACAATAGCCAATAGTAAGTGAATTGAATTAGTAATCTAATTTAGAAACTGCTGTAGTACAGAAAACATTTTTATGACATTTTTTAATTTCTATTTTGAAACCAATGACATTTATCACATTTCATTATTCAAAACCTTTCAAAAAATATTTTGGTTAAAATTAGCAGTGTGGTCAATGAATGGGGGTGGGGGTGGGTGGAGTTTTGAGTCAGTGCCAATTATGAACAGGACAAACAAGTGCCTTGAGGAGTGCAAACGTGTACATGTATGGAAAGCCGTAGTTGTGTTAAGTCTAAAGAAAACAATATATTGACTATATGATGTGAACATATCTTTATATGATGTAAACAATTCATTATATGATGCGAGTACATCATTATGTGTGACAGTTATTGACATGGGTTTACAAGTATATTATCTCCATTTATAATATTGTACTTGATAATTAGCTGAATTAATCAATATTAATAGTTCACTCAATCTAAGAGATATCCTAGAACTTTTGGTTACTAAAACATGAATATTTTGTATGTCCGTGAACAGACAATCATACTTCTTATAGGGTTCCTATCGAAAGAGCTTTATGCATGTGAAACAATGGATTTCGGTTAGCAATTTACCAGATACACTTAAAATTACTGAAAATGTAACATGTAAAATTAACTATGCAGTGTGCGGTGTATTATGCTTTGAGAATAGAGTGTCTTTTGCAAGAACAAAGAGTGTTTCTTGTCAACAGATGGGGGGGGGGGGGGTCATTGTGTTTTTTTATTTGTCAGAGGGGGGTTGGATTGTTTTGTGGATGAATTGCAGGGGGGGGGTCCTATTTTTAAGTACAACATGAACAAAAAGTCACCGGCCCACCCCCGGCCGTAAAAACTGATCGCTCCCTAGTACAGACCGTGGCTAACTAACATTCATACTTAGAGTGGCGATCGTGATAACCCAAAGGTCAGTGAAATCACGTAGAATGTCCAATTAGTACAGACCATGGCTAACACTCAGATTTAGAGTGGTGATCGTGATAACCCAAAGGTCAGTGAAATCACGTAGAATGTCCAATTAGTACAGACCATGGCTAACACTCAGATTTAGAGTGGTGATCGTGATAACCCAAAGGTCAGTGAAATCACGTAGAATGTCCAATTAGTACAGACCATGGCTAACACTCAGATTTAGAGTGGCGATCGTGATAACCCAAAGGTCAGTGAAATCACGTAGAATGTCCAATTAGTACAGACCGTGGCTAACACTCAGACTTAGAGTGGCGATCGTGATAACCCAAAGGTCAGTGAAATTACGTAGAATGTCCAATTAGTACAGACCGTGGCTAACACTCAGATTTAGAGTGGCGATCGTGATAACCCAAAGGTCAGTGAAATCACGTAGGATTTTGAGGCACACAGAGCCGATTTGAAGTCTTGCTGACGACAACAAACATTTTCAAAATGGCCACATAAAAAGTTAGAGGTAACAGGAATTCAATTTTACTCACCAGTGTGTCCTGAAATCATGGAGAAGCCAACTAGATTAATATCTTTTAAAACGCCCCTCAACGTACAGTGACAACATGTGCTCCCATCCAACCCAAAGCTCATAATTAGAAAATTGATGGAAACTCGTGTTCCACAAGTGTCTGGTGGTTGAAATGAATTGGCCAATCACTGGCCTGTTGCTCACATTGACTTGCTAATTTGTGAACACATCTTCAAACCGATTGGCCAATTCGAGACCACACAGGTGTGTTTTATGTCCAGTCAAAATAGTCTTTCACACACTTTCTATGGTGTGAGGATTTAGATTTTTTGATGTGGTTATTCAGTTGTTTTAAACTATACTGGCCTAGGACCCAAAAATCTATTTATTGTGTATCTAGCTATAAAAATACGTTTACCCACAGGTAATGAAATACTGTTCAAAGTGTGTACGATATTATGACTAAGTTATTGTGCCTATTAACACGAAGCATTTAAAGAAAAAACGTTCCAGTTCAACTAGTGCAGCTTTAAGTGCAAACCTGGAAAACTAGTAAGCAAAAAAAAATACCGCCGATGGCGTTGTAGCACAACTGTAATTGGCTCTTGCTATGGGCGTGGTCTTGTTGCTAGGCATATTTGCATACATTTATGGAATCTTTATTAATTTGCAGTTTTCATCTTTGCAATATATACCATCATTTAGCCGTTAGTGTGGGCATCACCATTTCACTGTTGCTAAGGAAGTGGTCATGGTTGCTAGGGCCACTTGCGTCAAAATGTTTTGAATAACTGCAGAATAATACCTCCAGAAACATCCCACCAAGTTTCAACCCCACCAAATTGAGATTTTTAGACTTAATTTGTGTGTAACTGTTGTGGGTACACCTTCATTTACACATACCCAGATGCATCCCCATTAAATTTCAGTCCAACTATTTCGTAACCACCAAAAATAATGTTACCACCAAATTACAAGGCAATCGGTAGGGCAGTTTTTGAGTTTAAGTCGCTCAGACACACACACACACACACACACACACACACACACACACACACACACACACACAGACAGACACGGATAGACACCGCACCATGCATATAGCACTACTGAACCTTATCAGTTCAGTTGTGATAAAAAACCACGTACAAGGTCAAAAACTAAATCTGCAATTACTGCATTTTAATCAGGCTGAAACACATTCAATTGAAATTGCCTGTGTACTTACCGTGAAGCTAACTCAAGCAAAAATTAGAGGGCGCCCTTGCAAGTTCATCATATTCATTTCTCAGATATAAAGGATCACACAACAAGCATTGTCACGATTTATATACGTTTGGTTAAATGATGAAATTTGTAGGCATAGAAATCGATTCCGAAGCATGTACGCACGCATGCATACATACATACATACATACATACATACATACATACATACATACATACATACAGACAGACAGACAGACAGACAGACAGACAGACAGACATACATACATACATACATACATACATACATACATACATACATACATACATACATACATACATAAATACATACATACATACATACATACATACATACATACATACAAATGTACATTGGCGTACATTTTGTAATTATTTGTACTATACCCACCTTAATAACAGTACACAATGGCGAATAGAGCTTGTTAAAGTTAGTAGCAAGGTTTATTACATATGTTTACACTTAGAGTGATAAATAAATCTCAATAATTTGTAATTGCATGGATGGAGTTGACGTAGTCTCCATACATAGATTAAAATGCATATCAATATTACCCGAACGTAATGGTTTGCTCCTTGACAAACCTTAACTATACTGGTTTCAACTTTGACCTCATACCACTATACGTGGACTGAGATTTTGAGTCACTATAAAACGAAAACGACTGAATCGTTCTTCGTGTTTATTGTTTCGGATTTAGCAGTTTTATTGCTATAGGTATCTGTGTGCAAGGGGTGCACTAAACATGGCGGCATTACGTTGAAATCATCTACAGTCAAATCTGCGTACAGTAAGAGTAAATGCATACTGGCCGTCATAAAGAGATCATTCTTAATATTACTTTTCAAATTGTTTTACATTGTAAACATCAGTGCAATTTTCTTTTTATCTTCGAGGTCATTTTCTCAGTTTCATAACAATCTCATCAGGACGGACTAAAGATAAACGAATCATGTAAAAAGGTCTTTGTTTATCATTTCTTAAATATCTGAAACTAAGAAGTCATTACACCCCTCGTAAACAGTACGGTAGGTACTATATGTGTAAACTCGAAGGAATATAAGCTTTTCAAACTGACCCGTCTCGAGTTTATGAGTTCAGATAAAGTCATGTGACATGCATCCATTAAAGAATGAAGTAAGCAAACTCTGGAAGCACTGGAGTTCTTCATGGCACGTATATCCTTAAAGAATTTAACGATAGGGTCTCTAAGTTGAGCCCATATCACCTTTTAAGACATTGGCTCTCATCAATCTCCAGTTGTAGTCGTAATCCGGGTACTTGCACCCCTGGCACTTGTAATCCGGGTACTTGCAATCCCGGCACCTGTAATCCGGGTACTTGTAATCCGGGTACCTGTAATCCAGGCACTGCAGAAGCAGGCGACAGCCTATTACCAGAAACGCTCAGTCTGCCAATATTATTTGTAGCACCAGTTTCGTTCTTTGCTTCATTTTCAACTTGCATTTCACAATTACCGACAGCTTTCCGTGGACCGTCTTCGATAACTTCCTCCTCATGCACATCAAGAGGAATATAATTATATGGGTCACCTACAGTCAGATACCGTTTGTTGGGTTTGAAGTCAAGCTTTATCACTGAGTCTTCACTCAGATTATCGCTAGTAAGATTGTCATCATCTGCATCACTACTTGTGCAGGAATTATTTCCGTGGAACGAGGTTACTGCAATGGTCGGCGCTGATTTGCATATCCGAATTGATGATCCAGGAAATCCATTGGCTGTGGGCTGGAATAAGAAAAGTTTAAAAATGATAATAATGAAAAGAAATAATACTGTAGGCAGTGTTAATCAAGTTTGCGATGTAAGCCTAAATGTTTTAGACTACGTTAGTAAATCATGAGAAGTAGAAAATGAACTTTCAAAATGAAACACAGTATACTTTGGATAGTTAGTCAATATGTGAGTATAAACAAATGCATGACAATTAGATTATTAAAATGATGATATGGTCTTATATTTATCTATAGGAATGTGGTAGCCATCAAACCACTACAGTGCATCGCTAATGATAATGATAGTTACGAGGCATCCAGACGCAGAGAAAACCATAATTTCAATTCACAAGAAATATTTGATTTAATCTCTACTTGTTCTTCCATGCAAGTGTGCAGTCAGACTTCCTACTTTGTTTGCAATACTGAGTTATTGTGGGCTGGTGGCCTTAAATACGAAATAAACTTTTTCTATTTTTCTATAATACATGAAATACGATACCTAGACATGTGATGAAAATGTTGTCCAACATCAACTACATGTATATAACTCTCACTGTTGGCCTTAACATAAATGTCAAATAATGACAAAATGTCAGAAATATACATATGACGTGTCAATTATGCGATCACAACAACTATTGCCAGATCGAAATAGACACATTGACGGGAACACTTCCACCCGCTAAAATATAAATGATAAATTCATGGCACGCTGGTGAACTATACAATAAACAGTTCGAAGCTTAGAACATGATTATTATACCGATACTGTTGACGAGATATACTTAAACAACAGGTTTTCCCTCATTCTCGCAAAGTCAGAACACATATTTCTGCTGAAGCAACGAAATATGCGGTGCCGCGTCTTGGATGGTGCCGTAAAAGAGGCTATATTGCGTCTTGGATGGTGCCGTAAAAGAGCCAGTATTGCGCCTTACGGTGCCGTAAAAGAGGCTGTATTGCGTCTTAGACGGTGCTGTAAAAGAGGATTTTCCCCTGTATATTGGTCTATCAGCACTTTCAATTAGCGTGCAATATCAATTCTATGATTTACATTGTATTGCAAACCCTGATATTACGTTTAATCTTGTATCACTGCCTTTCTCCAGTCTACAGGCTGACGAATTCAACTCCAAACGTGTCCCGTTTTACTTTAAATATAAGATTTCAACCCACTATAAATACATGTAGTCAATGTGATATACAGATTAGTTTTCACACTAGTTAGATATTATATAATCCACTTTATATGAAAACCATTCAGCTTATCCATGTAAATTATAGCCCATACGATTCGGATTCTTTAGTTTATCAAAGATCCCTGCAATTAGTCAACATCGTGACTTTTTTCACACGACTAGCAAAATCTATTCACATCTTTATACACATCATCAACATGATAACGTGCACCTGGAAGGAAGTTATAAAGGAGTGTGGCACGCAGTGACGTGGGTCGTGAGTTATTTGTACTCACACGACTGCCATACTTCAGTTTTATACAAGCCACGCTATACCAGTACTTGATAATATATACTTGTCAATTTAGAACCCACACGTTTTTTTATGTAGAAATCACCGACATACAATTCATAGCTCATACAACCTTTATAGAATTTACTGTAATCAGTAACATCAGATTTTAGTTAGTATCACACCACTCTTAGTCAAAGTGGCCATATGGATGAGGATTTGGTATTTAGTTTTGATTTATGAAACTATTTTATCATGGCTTCCTACTTGATAAATCAATGTGAAACAACAAATGCCAAGCCAAGTCCTACAATAACTTTGTACACATTTATTAGCCTTTCGCAGTGCATTGAGTGACGAAAAGAGACTTTGTCAACGTTGTTTCACATTGATTTTTCAAGTAGGAAGCCATGATGAAATTGTTTTATAAATTCAAAATCCAAAATAAATACCATATCCTCATCCATATGGCTACATATATATAAACAAACTTTGAAGATTCACACACCTTACATTCACGTTTTACACAATCCCCTGTAAACCAAATAATATATAAATCAGTCGTTAAACAACTCCTTCACTTCGGCTTTGATAAGGTATGAAGGAAAGCGTTGTCAAAGGCAGAATGTTTAGTCTTTTCATGTTTGATCACGTGGGATGTACAGACAAATGCAAATGTCCAATAGCATCGATCAATCTTGGAGGTAGGTCATAGGTCACATGTTTATCATTAATAATATAACGAACTCTCCTGTCAACGCCGATCATTTGTTACATCGTCTGTTAATCGTTACTAGAACGATGTCGTTTTCCTCGCTCTCATCAATAACACACATCTCAGACCAATATATTTAGTTGTCTGAGCAGACGCCAGCCAAAATTCCACAACTGATTTAATAACAGCGCCACCTATCATCGAAACGTACAGCGACAATATATATATTTCTTAAAATGTCTACGTTGTGGTTTATAGTAGCTAATTTACCATCACTTTGGAAAATGTAAGAGCTATTCATCGAAGTTGAAGTTTCCATGGTGACGCTGCTTGCTTCAAATATATATATATATATATATATATATATATATATATATATATATATATATATATATATATATATATATATATATATATTAGTATCTTTTTGGTTATGTTAAAATTCCTTTCGTTTTGGAGGGTGTTAATTTCTTTCATTTTAGACAAACAAAACTCACTTCAACTTTAACTTCCCCATCTAGCGCTATTGGTGGAGGTTCCGGGGATGCAGACGTCACTGTAATGGAAGGCGTGTTAAAACCTCCGAAGTATCTACCAGGCACTATACAATTCGGTTCACCTCCCGAGTCTTCCCGGCTCCTGCGTTTACTGGACCAAGGGTAGCTTCGTCTTGAATTCCTTTCCGATCCCGTTTCCCATGTCTGGCAAACCAATTTACACAAAACCATAGGAATTTTCTATAAGTAACAGCGTATTACGGATATGAAAATTGGTCTTTGGTCGGATTTCAAGGTACAACATACTCTTCGGCTGACAGTCCTAAACAGTATCAAATTCTTATATATCATATTTCAATTATGTTCCTAGATGTAGAGTTGTAAATTACTGTGAACAATTTTAATGGCCGATAAAGATATGGATTTAACATCCGACTTTATTAATACACTATGACGTATTTTGAAACTATTTACCTTCAGCGATTGTACGTAAAATGAGAGATTAAAGTACCTTGTAAATAACCGTGTACGGGGGAGGGGGCAAACGTAATAACAAAGTTAATTCTGAATAATTGAAGATTCAATTATTGTAAATTGGTTTTGTGTGTTTTGAGATATAAAAAGTGAGTGCCAGTATAGTTCAAGCTGGAAGTTCAACTTCCAGTTTCATTGTTACTGACTCTCGATAGACATCATAAACCCAGGGTTGCTTTAGAGTTCTGGGTAAACAGTTTGACCAGAATTCGGGCAGTAGTTGGTCTCTCAATATTGGTAATCACCAGTATTGTGTACTATGTAAACTCTCCATTGGAGAAGGAGATTGATGTCCTTCTCCATTCTAAGAGCATGTACGTGTCCATAAATATAAATGTCTACTAAAACAGCATCTTTTAAGGCAAATATGCATCTATTAGCACGATTGGGAACACATACGTGGGTGTATGATGAATACATATCCTTGGAATATTACAGTAAGACAAGGTGGTGTTACGCATTCGTCTTCCCACCGTTTTCATGATCTTGTGTTTTACACGTACTATCTTTGTATTCAATACTGTAGTTAAGTGTTTTATTTATATATATAATTATCTACTATCTTTGTTTGTTTTTTTTTTGTATGTTTTTGACTATAGATAATGTATTTCTTACATTATTTCATGTCAAATAAATATACTCTACTCTACTCTATCATCCGGCATTATACCACCATGTAGACACATACAGACGTACGTATTATGTATTCATCATAGCTGTGATCCCAAAAGGCGTACATGTGTCCTATGGGAAGACACTATAAGTGTTATGCATGTGCTTTGAAACAATTGGCGGTGTACCATGTGATATTTGGATGCGAGATATTTGAAGTCATGATATGAATAGTGACGCATGTATAGGAAAGTTCGCACCCAAAATAGAAGATCAAAAGTCGAATAAGATTAGCATTTTATGTGAGACGCACGTAATCAATATATACGTCGTTATCATCTTTGTACATTTATATGGAATTGTTTTATCAAGGGGAGGTCAAGGGTCATCATGAATGTATCAAAATGACTTTCAAATGTTTTGAAAAAATTGATACGTGTCAAATGTTTTGAAAAAAATTGATACGTGTCAAATGTTTTGAAAAAAATTGATACGTGTCAGAAACAACAACTACGTGTTAACCGCAGGTCATATCAGTAGGATACGATTTGTACTTTATTTCGTATAACCTCTTGTAATAGTCTACAACTGTAGTAAAAAAAACCTGTCGTTTTATAGTCATTTTCCTACACATCTTTTGCTTTAAAAATTCATATATTGTAATTCGCACCCTGCATTTTGTGTAAGACATTATAGATAGCTGGTTATACATTGATTCGATAGCAGCTGTTCGAAACCAATAATGTACTCTCCAAAAGAATATATGCTATCCAATGTACGTGCTGATACTGGGACGCCAAGTCTTAACGTGTTATGTATGATGACGGACAGACAAGACAAGCAACTGACATTTCACTGAGTAAACCTATCTTGGAATCCGTTGGAGCCACTGTAACATAGACCAACATGTGACTTGAACATTGTACTTGTACTTACAAAATGTAATTTTAATCTGTCGTTATTTTCCTAACTGTAGGCAATATACTCAATGCAGTCACTGTCTAACTGTAGGCAAATATACTCAATGCAGTCACTGTCTAGTTGTAGGCAATGCAGTCACTGTCTAACTGTAGGCAAATATACTCAATGCAGTCACTGTCTAGATGTGTAGGCAAATATATTCAATGCAGTCACTGTCTAACTGTAAGCAATATACTCAATGCAGTCACTGTCTAACTGTAGGCAAATATACTCAATGCAGTCACTGTCTAACTGTAGGCAAATGTACTCAATGCAGTCACTGTCTAACTCTAGGCATATATACTCAATGCAGTCACTGTCGAGTTGTAGGAAAATATACTCATTGCAGTCACTGTCTAGCTGTAGTCAAATATAGTCAATGCAGTCACTGTCTTGCTGTAGGCAATGCAGTCACTGTCTAGTTGTAGGCAAATATACTCAATGCAGTCACTTTCTAACTGTAGGCAAATGTACTCAATGCAGTCACTGTCTAACTGTAGGCAAATATACTCAATGCAGTCACTGTCTAACTGTAGGCACATGTACTCAATGCAGTCACTTTCTAGTTGTAGGCAAATATACTCAAAGCAGTCACTGCCTAGCTGTAGGCAAATATACGCAATGCAGTGGTCACAGGGATATCAAAAGCACCATAGGGTGCAGCGAGCATTTAATTGATTGATCGGTTGATTGATTGATTGATCAATTTATTATTTGGTTGAATGATTGATGGATTGAATAAGTTAGTTTTGTGGTAAAATACATTTTATTTTGTGGGATATTGATCAATTGACTCATTGATTTTTGTGGGGATATAAAACTGTACGCTGAATCCAGCATTACTTGATCCAAAATGATTAAAGTATTATCGTTTCTAAGCCTCGGCTGAATTTACTCAAACAATCCAACTCTGGTATTAAAACGAAATACAGGTAGGAGTGTTATCCTTAGTAATCTATATACACAGAAGCTCTAGCTGGCCTTTTGCAATAATATAATAAGTGTTAGCAGTATACCAATTTCAGAAAAGCTTTATTAAATAAAGTGGAAGTTATAAAATGCAAGGCGTTATATATAGCACGACAAAGGAATTCTGATAAGTGCCTGGTGTGGCCATATACTTGAAGACGTATTCATAGCCACATTTAATATATATTTTTACTATGTAAAGTTTTATGATCAGAGCAACAACACTACAACATATATCAAATTGCTAATCCATAGGAGTCCATCAGGAATGTCTACCCGATATACAACATTATACCATGCACAAGCAAGGATATTGTCTTTGAACAGAAAATATGGATTGAAATACCCTGGTCGTTCTACGTCACGACAACAGGTGTCTACGTCACTGGTTCTGTGGTTCTCGAAATATGAGTCAAAACGTTCGAAATAGTCATTATGTTTTCCCATGTTTTCATGAAAAGGATGTATAATTAGAACAATCTCCAATATCTCTCTCTTCATTCAGCCAGAAAATACTCGTGACCTAAGGGTTTGTCACTACTCATCCAGCGACTAATAGTAACAAGGCCCCTTAGGTCACTCGTATTTTCCTTGGCTGAACGAAGAGAAATATGAAGATGAAGGGTTTTAATATATACATGTAGCGATGGAAACTGTGTTCATCTCGGTCGAGCGGAAACACGAACTGTATACTGAACTTTGGTATGGTGATGAATAACAATAACAGTTCTAAGTTGTATGACTTATAGTATCTTTACACACTCGGGGGTGTCCACGTAGATGGTGACAGAGCACCACGGCAAAGTATCTGTGACCATTAACAAATAGCAATAATATTGATATAGCACTAACAACTGAAATATTATCGTTAAGTCATTTTGACCTCAATTTGGAACATGAAGTAAGTATTGGTACATATGACGTATTGGTACATAAAGTATTGGTACATGAAGTGTGTGATGGTTTACGTAAGAAAAGGCGACTTCATTCCAAATATGTAAAATTCCAGATGGACAAATAACGGAAGAACTGAGTAAAACTGTAACCTCTGACATAAAATCACATCTTCATGAAAACCTGTTGAAATAGTGACACCTGCTAACTGAAATCACTCAATGGTTTATCATATTACATAGGGCATGGTTTAAACAGATAACATAACAACGCGATGACATATGATATATATATATGAATGTTGTGGCAGCGGTAGAATAGAGATACTAGGATACTAGGAAACAAGAAACACCCCCATACATATATATATATATATATATATATATATATATATATATATATATATATATATATATATATATATATATATATATATATATATATATATATATATATATATATATATATATATATATATATATATATATATATATATATATATATATATATATATATATATATATATATATATATATACTCGGTGAGTTTCAATCTGCTAAGACAGTGCTCTATACCGCAGTGGCAGAGCGTAATAGTTTTGGTAGTACTGGAACTCTTTCTTGGGTGTAACTCGGAGTTTCACGCATATTGCGATCATCAGACACAGTGTCTGATGATCGCAATATGCGTGAAACTCCGAGTTACATCCAAGAAAGAGTTCCAGTACTACCAAAACTATATATATATATATATATATATATATATATATATATATATATATATATATATATATATATATATATATATATATATATATATATATATATATATATAGTGTGTGTGTGTGTGTGTGAGTGTGTGTGTGTGTGTGTGTGTGTGTGTGTGTGTGTGTGTGTGTGTACATATATGACGGAAGGGATCTTTGTAAACTGTCCTCAACTTGTTATTATATGCCCTATGTACAAGGATAGACTATTCCAGTGATTTCAGTTAGCAGGTGTCAATATTTAATCTGAAAACACACAGACACAAAAACCAAGAAACACCCAAACACACACACACACACACACACACACACACACACACATATATAAATATATATTATATATATTATATATATATAATATATATACAACAGTTTATGTATAATTTTAGTGTCATTGGTTGTTATTCACTACTACCACCACAGTGTTTTGTGATCTAATTGAAGGCCAGAGACACTAAACACTAGACTGTGCACTACTGACATTACATGAACCACGGTCAATATCGCCGTTCCAGGACAACATCCAAATGTCTTTTTACCACATAATTATGTTACCCCCTAAATGTGACCTAATTTCATTTCTGCAAATGTGGCCCTCCCCGGGAACTAATTTGTAAAATCCGGCCCACCCACTGATTCCATCGGTCCTCCCCGCCTATAATTACTGAAGGCTCCCCATTAACGTTGTAGGTACCATATATGCTGTCCCATTGAATCAACAGAATAAACGTTTTGTCTTTTAGCTAAATCTTATTTTAGACTAGATTAATACAATAGATAGTGTAATCGTAAATTTATGTCTGTACCAAGAATGAATTAACCTTAAATTGAAGTGATAAATAGACTAATTACAATCGAATTCTAGATTTCACAGGTCATGAAAAATGGCGCATAAACTTGTTAGATATGTTACAAAAAATGAACAATAGTTACAGGGTAAAAATTCACAAGATGTCAGTCAAACGAAATATTACAACTTTTGATCAGCCATAATTTGGCTAATATTTACTTTAATCACCCGTATTTGTTAAATTCAACAAGGGAAATATCTCTCACACAGTCCAGTCGTATCTCAGATATTCCTTTCTCTTCATGACCATATGACCCTATGTTTCGCACCACATAAAATTCTTTTATTACCAGACTATGTATGTTTGGTGACATATGGCAGTACAGGTTAGGTACGTCTGACATAACCTTCAACTGATTTATATCCCACGTCTGACATAAACCTCAACTGATTTATATCACACGTTTGACATAAACCTCAATTTATTTATATCCCACGTCTGACATAAACCTCAATTGACATATCCCACGTCTGACATAAACCTCAACTGATTTATATCCCACATGTGACATAAACCTCAATTTATTTATATCCCACGTCTGACATAAACCTCAACTGATTTATATCCCACGTTTGACATAAACCTCAATTGACATATCCCACGTCTGACATAAACCTCAACTGATTTATATCCCACATGTGACATAAACCTCAATTTATTTATATCCCACGTCTGACATAAACCTCAACTGATTTATATCCCACGTTTGACATAAACCTCAATTGACATATCCCACGTCTGACATAAACCTCAACTGATTTATATCCCACGTTTGACATAAACCTCAATTGACATATCCCACGTCTGACATAAACCTCAACTGGTTTATATCCCACGTCTGACATAAACCTCAACTGATTTATATCCCACGTTTGACATAAACCTCAACTGATTTATATCCCACGTCTGACATAAACCTCAATTGACATATCCCACGTCTGACATAAACCTCAACTGATTTATATCCCACGTCTGACATAAACCTCAACTGGTTTATATCCCACGTCTGACATAAACCTCAACTGATTTATATCCCACGTCTGACATAAACCTCAACTGATTTATATCCCACGTCTGACATAAACCTCAACTGGTTTATATCCTACGTCTGACATAAACCTCAACTGATTTATATCCCACGTCTGACATAAACCTCAACTGGTTTATATCCTACGTCTGACATAAACCTCAACTGATTTATATCCCACGTTTGACATAAACTTCAATTTATTTATACCCAACGTCTGACATAAACCTCAACTGATCTATATCCCACGTCTGACATAAACCTCAATTGATTTATATCCCACGTCTAACATAAGCCTCAATTGATCTATATCCCACGTCTGACTTAAACCTCAACTGATTTATATCCCACGTCTGACTTAAATCTCAATTTATTTATATCCCACGTCTGACATAAACCTCAATTGATTTACATTCCACGTTTGACATAAACCTCAATTGACATATCCCACGTCTGACATAAACCTCAACTGATTTATATACCACGTCTGACATAAACCTCAATTGATTTATATCCCACGTCTGACATAAACCTCAACTGATTTATACCCCACGTCTGACATAAACCTCAATTGATTTATATCCCACGTCTGACATAAACCTCAACTGATTTATATCCCATGTCTGACATAAACCTCAACTGATTTATATCCCACGTCTGACATAAACCTCAATTGATTTATATCCCACGTCTGACATAAACCTCAATTGACATATCCCACGTCTGACATAAACCTCAACTGATTTATATCCCACGTTTGACATAAACCTCAATTGATTTATACCCAACGTCTGACATAAACCTCAACTGATTTATATCCCACGTCTGACATAAACCTCAATTGATTTATATCCCACGTCTAACATAAGCCTCAATTGATCTATATCCCACGTCTGACTTAAACCTCAACTGATTTATATCCCACGTCTGACTTAAATCTCAATTTATTTATATCCCACGTCTGACATAAACCTCAATTGATTTACATTCCACGTTTGACATAAACCTCAATTGACATATCCCACGTCTGACATAAACCTCAACTGATTTATATACCACGTCTGACTTAAATCTCAATTGATTTATATCCCACGTCTGACATAAACCTCAATTGATTTACATTCCACGTTTGACATAAACCTCAATTGACATATCCCACGTCTGACATAAACCTCAACTGATTTATATACCACGTCTGACTTAAATCTCAATTGATTTATATCCCACGTCTGACATAAACCTCAATTGATTTACATTCCACGTTTATATATAACCATAGCTGACATTTAAATTATTTAGAATGCACAAACATATGCAAACAAAGTATCACATACGAATATTCTATTAGATGTACCATATGGTGGTGTATTTATTTTAGATTCCAAAATGTGTGTACAGATCGTTGGATGGAGAGAGTCGTCAAAACCACAATACAAACAACATAATAGTGTTAATTCTGAATAAATTCGTATTAGTAGTTTCGTGTCTGTGGGGGTGTTTGATACCATCTGTTTTTTTTCATGTCATCGAAGAGAATCTATTTGATGTGGGTTTTCAATTTTACTTTCTGTTCGGTAGATAGAGCAAAGCACTTATGTTTACACTTAGTATACGGACATGTCGTTGTGCATTATGGACTGAGACACGTTTGATAATTACAATGTACGTGTATGCCTTTCTTAAATTAGACCCTTCTGCTATGTTAATAATACAAGCTAATAACTGTAATAAAAAAACGTGAAAAACATGAATTATATATGTACATGCATAAATACAGGGACACACACGCGCACACACGCACACAAACACAGACACAGACACACACACACACAGACAGACACAGACAGACAGACAGACAGACAGACAGACAGACACACACACACACACACACACACACACACACACACATTTATATTTCGTTAGTATAAAATCAGACCACTATAGTGGTCTGGGTATAATAACCTCGTGAGGTTGGCACATGAATATCTAGGAGGAGCATAAAATCATGAAAATATACTGTTGGAATCAAATAGAACATCAAATCAGGCAGTCAGTTTAACCTTGCCTGCAGGATTGACAATAGCTTGGTGGAAATGGTCGTTTAATTAATTCAGTCACCATTTCAAACAATTAAAGTTCACGGGAGACAGACTTCAATTGTGGTACGTACGTCACTACCACAGTATATTACCCTCCCTGGACCTTAAATAATTAGTTCTATTAATTCTACTACTTGTCCCCTGTTGAGATAGCCAAGACGTTCTTGATTCATTACAATAGTTTAATAATCCCCCATGTGGATCACAAAATAATTATATAGCTTTTTTAAAACAAAGTTCCTGTCACTGTATGGGTCGTGGTAAAACTATGGTAACAATGCAATCCCCATAGTCAATGTTACTATATTATCATTTCTCAGTTCCTAGCTGCATACAATTACCTTCTTTGCAGAATCACTTGTATAATATATATTAAGAGTTCAAACGATCGCGCAAAGAAAACAGTCGTATTCTATCATACGCGTTCATTTTGCGTTATAAGATATCAGAGGTGTCTCTACTGCCGTTTGGCATTTGGGCATTTCAATCAGTAAGCGTTTCCTCTCCTTTGTGTGGTATTTTAAAGTAATTTCTGTAAATACGATCATTTGGAGTTCCTGCGTTGTGTTATATATCAGAGTGATTGTGTAACCACGTTATACTTGTATAAAAACTTACCCGCAAAGCCTTCCTCATTTCTGCGACCTGTATAGGATAGCTCCTAGACTGTGGCAGGTAGTGCCTTTCCACTGCACGTTTTCTAGAGACATAAAGAAAACAGTGTCATTCACATCCTTTATTATATGTATATGTCCGCAACAATCAAATTAGCAGTACACAACATATGCTTTCATCATGTTGTATGTTTTCAGATATTAAAAATCCATCCAATATTATATTTTAATTTTAAAACTATATAATTTTGAGCAATTGACAATTAAGAAATGAGTTAATTCATCCTATTCTCGCAACAGACTGTAGTCGTCCCCCCATCACTAATATATATGGTACCACACTGTAGTCGTCTCCCCTATACTAGTAATATATGCGGTACAACACTGTAGTTGTCTCCCCATCACTAATATATGTCGTACAACACTGTAGTCGTCTCCCCGTCACTAATATATATGGTACAACACTGTAGTCGTCTCCCCTATACTAGTAATATATGTGGTACTACACTGCAGTTATCTCCCCTACCCTAATATACGTGGTACAACACTGTAGTCGTCTCCCCTATAGTAATATATGACGGTACTATACTGTAGGCGTCTTCCCTATAGTAATATATATTTTAAAAAATATGGCGGTACTATACTGTAGTCGTCATCCCCTATACTAGAAACATATGGCGGTACAACAATGTAGTTGTCTCCCCTACCCTAATATACGTGGTACAACACTGTAGTCGTCTCCCCTATAGTAATATATGTGGTACTATACTGTAGTCGTCTTCCCTATAGTAATATATGGCGGTACTACACTGTAGTCGTCTCCCCTATAGTAATATATGTGGTACTATACTGTAGTCGTCTTCCCTATAGTAATATATGGCGGTACTACACTGTAGTCGTCTCCCCTATAGTAATATATGGCGGTACTACACTGTAGGCGTCTTCCCTATAGTAATATACGTGGTACTACACTGTAGTCGTCTTCCCTATAGTTATATATGTGGTACTATACTGTAGTCGTCTTCCCTATAGTAATATATGGCGGTACTACACTGTAGTCGTCTTCCCTATAGTTATATATGGCGGTATTACACTGTAGGCGTCTTCCCTATAGTTATATATGTGGTACTATACTGTAGTCGTCTTCCCTATAGTAATATATGGCGGTACTATACTGTAGTCGTCTTCCCTATAGTAATATATGGCGGTACTACACTGTAGGCGTCTTCCCTATAGTAATATATGGCGGTACTACACTGTAGTCGTCTTCCCTATAGTAATATATGGCGGTACTACACTGTAGTCGTCTTCCCTATAGTTATATATGTGGTACTATACTGTAGTCGTCTTCCCTATAGTAATATATGGCGGTACTACACTGTAGTCGTCTTCCCTATAGTGATATATGGCGGTACTACACTGTAGTCGTCTTCCCTATAGTAATATATGTGGTACTACACTGTAGTCGTCTTCCCTATAGTTATATACGTGGTACAACACTGTAGTCGTCTTCCCTATAGTAATATATGGCGGTACTACACTGTAGGCGTCTTCCCTATAGTAATATATGGCGGTACTATACTGTAGTCGTCTTCCCTATAGTAATATATGGCGGTACTACACTGTAGTCGTCTTCCCTATAGTAATATATGGCGGTACTATACTGTAGTCGTCTTCCCTATAGTTACATATGGCGGTACTACACTGTAGTCGTCTTCCCTATAGTTATATATGTGGTACTATACTGTAGTCGTCTTCCCTATAGTTATATATGGCGGTACTACACTGTAGGCGTCTTCCCTATAGTAATATATGGCGGTACTATACTGTAGTCGTCTTCCCTATAATAATATATGGCGGTACTATACTGTAGTCGTTTTCCCTATAGTTATATATGGCGGTACTACACTGTAGGCGTCTTCCCTATAGTTATATATGGCGGCACTACACTGTAGTCGTCTTCCCTATAGTTATATATGGCGGTACTACACTGTAGTCGTCTTCCCTATAGTTATATATGTGGTACTATACTGTAGGCGTCTTCCCTATAGTAATATATGACGGTACTATACTGTAGTCGTCTTCCCTATAGTTATATATGGCGGTACTACACTGTAGTCGCCTTCCCTATAGTTATATATGGCGGTACTACACTGTAGTCGTCTTCCCTATAGTTACATATGGCGGTACTACACTGTAGTCGTCTTCCCTATAGTTATATATGGCGGTACTACACTGTAGTCATCTCCTCTATCACATTCTGTCTCCTATTTTGTCAAAATAAGATTTCGGCATATTGTCTTTAAGCTGTACGTTTTTCTTTGCTCATGAAAGCGCCCCTGTTTTATAGAGAACAGTTACTGTAAAAATTTACATTTGTACTCGTGCAAAATGAAACATTGTATATAAAGCTTTAAACGTGGATAAAGTATAACGAGCTTGTTTCATGAGCATTTACTATTCATTTGTGGTCTCAAAAATAAAATGTACTTTATATCAGGAAAGTGGCAACTATTAGGATTTGATGTCGAACTTGAATTCATGTCCAACTATGTGATGCATACGTATTATAAAGTGCAAACTTTATTCAAAGTTTTGAAAAATAGAGAAGTAACTATTTTCATACGAAGTTACGGTAGAATAACTCAAAGAAAATACAATAACACATCGTTTAAAAGGTGAGAACCCGTTAAAGAGACGATTAGTACAGAAAGGAGTTGTCACGTGATGGAAACAATTTTGCCATTGTATTACTGTGTAAATTGATATGGTTTTATACCTTTAACACGTGTGTTCCACGTGGCCCGGGAAATAGATAACAGAGTGACACGCAACACCCATATCAATGAAATACCAGAGTTGTATTTTCATAAAAATTACATGCATCGTTTCTATCGATCAGTTGTACTCAATATAACTGACGTTGAACTGAAAAACGTACCAAGCAAAAGAAAGTAAACCGTATAATAAATTGATATCCCACACGTGGTTCCAATTGATTCTTTAGATACAGTTAACCCCTTCAATCAGTTCAAACCACACATTATAACGATATGGCTGAGAGACGAATACATGAGGTTTGGAGATAATAACACCTAGTCATAGTTCGTAATAATTGATGAGAACCATCCGAAATAAACGACGTTTATAACATACCTTCTCATCAATTTCCAAGTTTAGAAAAAAGACAGAAATATAAATTCGAATCAATCAGGTAAGCATTTGGTTTTATATAAAATTTCATGACAAAAACTACTGTAACTGTCAGTAAATAAAGTTACTACTAAGTCGTTTAAAAGTTAGTAAGTAAGTTAGTAAGTTAGTAAGTTACTAAGTAAGTAGGCAAGTAGATACATTACTAAGCAAGTAGAAAGGTAAGTTAATAAGCCAGTAAGCCAATAGAAAGGTAAGTTGGTAAGCCAGTAAGCCAATAGAAAGGTAAGTTAGTAAGCCAGTCAGCCAATAGAAAGGTAAGTTGGTAAGCCAGTATGCAAATAAAAAAGGTAAGTTAATAAGCCAGTAAGCAAATAGAAAGGTAAGTTAATAAGCTAGTAAACCAATAGAAAGGTAAGTTAATAAGCCAGTCAGCCAATAGAAAGGTAAGTTAATAAGCCAGTAAGCCAATAGAAAGGTAAGTTAATAAGCCAGTAAACCAATAGAAAGGTAAGTTAATAAGCCAGTCAGCCAATAGAAAGGTAAGTTGGTAAACCAGTAAGCCAATAGAAAGGTAAGTTGGTAAGCCAGTAAACCAATAGCAAGGTAAGTTAATAAGCCAGTCAACCAATAGAAAGGTAAGTTGGTAAGCCAGTAAGACAATAGAAAGGTAAGTTGGTAAGCCAGTGAGCCAATAGAAAGGTAAGTTGGTAAGCCAGTAAGCAAGTATAATATGTAAGGGAGTTAGTGTGTAAGTTAGCAAACAAGTAACTATGTTCCTAAGCAAGTACGCGAGTAAGTTATATTTAGTAAGTAGGGAAGCAGACAAGTAAGTAAGGAAGCAAGTGTGGTAAGTGAGTAAGTGGGTAAGTAAGTACATAGGCAAGTAAGTATTTATATGAGTAAGTAAGCAGGCACCTAACTCATATATACTCAAGTAGGTAAGTGAGTTAGTAGATGAGTAACCAGGTATAAATGACAAGGAGATTATGCAGGTGAATAAAGGATACTATTACAAGACAGCTTTCTAGACATATTGACATAACTAATCAATGAACAGACAGTATGGCACACAATGGGAATAAACAAACAAACAAACAAACAAACAAACACATAAACAAACAAACAAACAAACAAACACATACGTGCTCCAAACTAAAACACATTACCAAGACAGATTCATGAATCAAAGTCAGTTATCACATCAATCGATGTATGTCGATCTCTGTGAAAGACGCTAAGTACATGTGAGTATATCTTGTAAGTCTGCCAGAATATATGCATCCAAACAATAGTAAATATGGATAAAAATAAGATATTTTATTAAATTTGCCATGGAAAAATATTAATCCTGAGACATAGGAGATTCCAAAAAAGGACTGAATTTGAATTAAAAAACTTACAGCAAATAAAAGTGAATTGTGGAAAATGTCTGAGGACTACTGCTGTAAATGTACTCTCTGAGTGACCAAAATGTTGCCAAGGTTACCAAAGATACAAAAGAATCACTTAAGGTCAAGGTTGGATTATATGGATTAGCTTACATGTAATATTCGTATGTGGACAGAACCAACAAATCAAAGCAAATGAAGCAGTGTTTATTTGGGTAAGTCTCTGTTCAGATATTGATAATGATATGACGTCATTAATACCGCGACCTCCCTTTATCATGACCTTTAAACAGCTATGTCAGCTGCTTTAAGGTTTACATGCACTTCCGTTATCCTAGGATTTCAACGCAATAGGCAGTGCGACATGAAATGAGACAATTGAATAATGTTCGTATGTTTGAGAGAGAGAGAGGGGGAGAGAGAGAGAGAGAGAGAGAGAGAGAGAGAGAGAGAGAGAGAGAGAGAGAGAGAGAGAGAGAGAGAGAGAGAGAGAGAGAGAGAGAGAGAGGAGAGGGAGGGAGGGAGGGAGAGAAAGCGTTCGAGCGAAAGAGAGAGAGAGAGAGAGAGCGAGAGAGAGAGAGAGAGTGTGTGTGTGTGTGTGTGTGTGTGTGTGTGTGTGTACTTACTATAGTATACCTGGTATAGTCTGGAAGGACAAACGCTACTACACTATTTCAGCTAACCTAACTCTCATTTTGATTGTTTTGCATTTTCTCTCGTCTCTTAGACTACTGATGGTCTTTAGAGCGGATAGTATTTCCCGGTCATCCCTTCAAAAAACTTGATATGTCGAATACACAACAATTAGACATTAAATCGCGATCAGGTCACATGATGAATCAGTAATAGGCGTCATCATGAGAGGTTTTATAGGGAAACAGATTCTATTCTATTCTAATTTATGTTAATATCTTACATAGGTGATGGGCGTGGCTTAAATACTGGCGTATTAAAGTCTATCTGTAAGCTTGGGGACGACCGAAATTCCAAAAAAAAAAAATCAAAATGGAACTTAGGATATCTTTTTAAAAATAGTGTGGCAGCAGTAGTCGTTCAAGATTGCAGGTAGGTTAGCATGAATGAATGAATGTGTGTGTGTGTGTGTGTGTGTGTGTGTGTGTGTGTGCGCGTGCGTGCGCGCGCGTGTATGTATGTGTGTGCGTGCGTCTGTGTGCGTGTGTGTGTGTGTGTGTGTGTGTGTGTGTCGAAAAAGCTATAAGGAAGAGACTGAAATCGGCAGCAAATGAGAGCAACACAATTCAGTCTATGTGACATTTAATAACAGAAAGCAATCGACTTGTCGGTCGAAGTCTACTTGTAAGCAGCACTGACAACGACATAGAGATTGTCCTCTCATACTGGTTTTCGCCGTTGGGATTAAAATGTCAAATCAACTTACCTACTGTGAATACGTTTTTCTATTGCAAAGCAAATAAGCCACAAACAGAGTAAAAGGCCTACAGCAGTGCATAGTCCTGCGATCACTGGTCCCAGTGCATCATCCGAACTCATTTCTAGGAAGAACACAATATACATTTATTTTGCAAATGTAATTAAATATCTTTTTTTCATATTTCATAGCAAGATTAGATTTATAGATTGCATCGACGGGGTGCCAAACTGCCATTTTCTGCATCTACGATGTCGGCCTGTCGCTGGTGAGGAGAGAATGCATCCATTGAGCGTATTTTGTGGCGTATATCATGGCAATGTTAAAATCATTTTGAATTTGTTCTCTCTTCAAAAATGACGGTACATCAGTTTACTTGTTGTTTAAAGTGAAATGAGGTTGGAGTTTTGTTGAACACAGTAACAGCATACTTTGTCTAGCGTTTATGTTTAGACACACTTGCACAAATATGGTTCGCCTAACAAATTAAGATTCCATCCTGTCATAGTTGTCATTTTTGCACGACCACACATTTTGATACGCACAGCTGTCAGATATTCACTTCAGTAACAGACACATGTCCAATGATACCAGGCACCAAGTAAACACTGGCAAATTGTCTACAACTTATTCTAAAGCGGTGATAACATGTTGGGTCAAACAAATCAAACATTATTTCTCTCGAACTCTTTGTCTCATAGAGTAGTTATGAGTTATACAATATTCATAAATTCACTCATTTCCCTTGGATATGTCATCTCGGATCTAATACGAACAGTTAAGAGAGTCGGTGGTTGTTTGTATAAACCTATTACTTAATATAAAGTAGATGTGAATATATATATATATATATATATATATATATATATATATATATATATATATATATATATATATATATATATATATATATATATATATATAATTAATCGTTGTGTATGTCATATAGTTAACACAGTTGAAGGTTGACAGTATAGTATTAAACATAACATAACGTGATTAGTTTGGTCTGCTTACTTTTGCTGTAAGTCATTTCAAAGTTAGTGTCACTAAAGTGTATGTGCATCTATTTAAAGCGTTTATTAATTTTAACTCGAAGAATCTATAACATTACCAGTTTGTGAGGAATGTCCATATTATAGATTTATTGCAGATTTTAATAGACCGTTTAGTTGACGACTGTTTCATGACCTACTGGTCACTACTACACTTGGTTGGCCTGTCAAATAAGCAAGACACCGATGCATCATATAACGAAATTAACAGAGCTGTCACCACACATGTAGAATAAATGTAATACTAACGTTACACGCAAAGTACATTCGACAGCATATATCATTGTAGGCCAACTCATTGAGGTTATAGACAACGTTCACATTACCTGTATTTGTCGAATTTGTAGAGGTACCATTTGTAGTCGAACAACATCTCATCGCATCAGTTGTCATAGAAACCTGAGTCCTAAAATGTAGTGTTGAATTATTTGCATACTTTATAGTAAAGTTCGATAAAGAAAGGCGTGCATCTGTTTCATTAGAAACCATTTCTGGGCTTATTGTAAAATTCTGTGGCACTGCGATGTCGTCCGAAAATAACCCTTCAGAGGTTCGTGCAATGAGCGGTGTGGTTGTAATATTTCCGACAGGAGGAGGCATCGTCATTACCACTTTGTTAGCTTCACTACCGTTGTATCGCAACTCTCCACTGGCGTACTCTTCAACCGCATAATTCACAATGGTCGTTGTATCCATAGTGTATAATATATATGGTATGTTATCCAAAGTTAGACGACCTGACTATCAGCACAGTGTAGCAGTACACTCTATAAAAAGTTGGTTATCCAGCCGTTGGATTTCACTGCCAAAGTACAGAGAGGTAAGATTAGAGAAGTAAATAACACTCTAGCTACACGTCCGAACAGGTCGCAATGTCGGTCGGAGGTTGTTAAGGTTCTCCCATAATGACATTATACTTAGTACACTTTATGGTGAGACTTTATAGGAGACATGAGAAGGAGATCGCTGTTGATACCACTGAGAAAAAAATGTATTCACGTGGTGACCTCTGTGTACCAATGATCATGGAATGGAGTGATCGACTAATAGAGTTGATAACACGGTCTTTAGATTAACTATCAAGGCGGGAATTGCCGGTAAAATGCCATCGCACACGGCTACCCCTTGACTACGCTACAGTAAAATGGAAATAAAACTCACATTGTCCTAGAGTGGTTTGATAAAAACAAGCTCATTTGCGTCATTGCGACGTGCGCTATCTGGCGCTAGTTCCGTCTTAAAGCCATAAAGAGAGTAAAGAGTTAAATCCAGCATGAATGACATTAAAGTGATCAATGGGGTAAAGATTAGGGGTATATATAGCCCACACATGATTACATACACACGCCGTGTCTTCCTGCACTTTTCGATGCCATCACATAAATAATCTGCTCAGTTTTTATAAAAACAAGTTAAACGAATGAACACTTTACCGTCTTCGAATAGACACGTTACGAAAACATTGTCTGCAAATAAACTCGCTGCGAATAAATCACCCAGTACCATCTAATATCACGAGTTCTCATTGATTGTCTGCCAACTCCGCGGATCTTTATGGATATGACGAGTTCTCATTGATTGTATGCCAACTCCGCGGATCTTTATGGATAAGACATCCATGCTTTAATCAACACTAATTTCGAAAGCCGAAAACAAGTCATTTTTTTGCATGTTAACAGTAAAGATAAACCACAAGGGAATGATACTGCATGGTAGAGGTGACAACAGCTCAAAACCATGTGACATCCACATTCTCTTCGAAACATCATAATTTGGTTGTCTGGCATACCGAGATGTGTAACCTATTATTAAATTCAAAATAATTCGGGGTAGACCATTCGATATCCTGGGGAGGGCTTGGAAGATTGGTGGAGAGTCATTATTTTTTTCCCACCTGCTTGCTTGAGAATTATTTATTTTTTATTACAAAAAGTCACTGACCCCTGTGAATAAAGTTTCATAGCATCTTGACAGTAAGCTGTAGAGGGAAAAGCTTTGAGACTGGGATATGTCCACCTCTTGTGTGAGTGTGTGTGAATGGGGGGGGGGTTCTTCTAAAGGCAATGTTTAGGCTATTCACAGATTCACAGACACTTTCAGACAATAATTTGCAAGCTTTACAAGACAGCTCTAACATGTAAAAAAGAAAAAACTACATAAGGTTGCAACATGTTTGAAATACAGTTTCATAGCATCTTGACACTAAGAGGTGGAGGAAAGAACTTTGATTTGAGACTGGAACATGTCTACCTCTTACGGGGGGGGGGGTTCTTGAGGGTCTCCCCCTAGAAGCCCTGGAGGTGTTTTACTTCTAAAGGCAATGTTTAGGCTATTCACAGACACTTTCAGACAATAATTTGCAAGCTCTAAAAGACAGCTCTAACATGTAAAAAGCAACTACGTAAGGTTGAAACATGTTTGAAATAAAGTTCCATAGCATCTTGACAGTAAGAGGTGGGGGAAAGAACTTTGACTTGAAACTGGAACATGTCTACCTCTTATGGGGGAGGGGGTTCTAGGGGGTCTCCCTCAAGGAGCCCTGGAGGTTTTTTACTTCTAAAGGCAATGTTTAGGCTATTCACAGACACTTTCCATGTTATAAAAGTGGGCCTGTAACATTGGTATAGGGGCATTGATATTGCATGTATAGTGAAGTTACTGATGTGTTAGTGCACTTTAGCAGGTGATCATACCTAGTGTACAATAGAAATTGAATTTGAGTTGTGGTGTCGATACATGTAGTGTCTGAAATAGGAAGTATATCATCTCTTCTGACAAATTCATACTGAAGAGAGTAGAACAATTTAGATTAAGATTTTTGATAAACTATCCAATTGTATGAAGATTACCATTACAAAACCTTCAAGTTCACTTTTGCCCCAAAGTGTAAGATAAGTGAAGCACTGATTGTGCAACAGCCAAACACTTACATGGCATGTTCTGTAACTAGTGTGGTAGCTATATAATACATGTATTATATGTATAAGTTTATGTATAGTTATGTTTGAACCCTTACATGAAGTAATATTTAAACCATCTATGAAAGAAACAGAGACAATAACAAATATATATATATATGTAACACAGGCTAACGAAACTGACTGGACCCTGACATGTGTTTGAAACTGTTTGTCATGATTTGACAAGTGTCCTGGTTGGAGAGGTACGAGCAGGTTGAACAGTATACTCGAACCTGTGCATCATTTCCAAGCCAAGACATTTGTTTTTCTAGCAGCAGTGGTCCATCTTTTTTTCATCACCCACTCATATCCGGATTTTTTTTCAAGCAAATCCATTTGGCATCTTTTTTTCCCCGAAATCCTTCAAGCCCCCCTCCCTCCCCCAGGATATCAAATGGTCCACCCCTTAGTTGGCACTGAAAGGCTGTTTTGAAACAATGGTATGTGATTACCACATTCGACGCTGGTCACTGTATTGCAAAACGTATCTGTGCTAAGACACGGGTGACTTGCGAGAACTAGTGTTCACAAAGTGTTTGCCGTTAATTTAAAAAGTTAATTTACTTTCCACATCAAATTGCGGACACAATCAAAGGCGATTTCATTAGTCTACAAGCTATTAGAAGCAACCGTGATAATGGTTTACTTAAATTATCGCTACGGCTGCGCTGTAGCATTATCAGTAGTAGCAACAAATTACTTTTTCGGGTCAAAGTTCAAATATTTGCAGACTTATTATTATGACTGATATCTCTGTTCTCGTTGTAAATATAACTTTGCTTATGGTGTAAATGAGTCGATACATGGTATTTTCAAATGAACTGATGATGATGATGATGATGATGATGATGATGATGATGATGATGATGACGATGATGATGATGACGACGATGATGACGACGACCACTACAACAACGATGATGAATGATGATGATTGTGTAAGCTATGAATGTATTTCAGTGTACAAAACCCGAAACGAATACTGCAGCATTTGTGAAAGTGTCTACACTATCAAATGGATGCCATAGAAACAGAAAAATCAAACTTGGTCCAGTCATCCAGGAAAATCAGTGTTATTGTTGATTATCCCCACGTGTATTCCTGGAGTAGAAACAAATTACTTGTACGTTTTATTCGACCGTGGCAATTTAGAAACGCATGTGAACATCTACTATCAATACATCAAATTTGAACTTTGAACTGTACGTCGCTCCGAAAATTCACCTTACCAATTTCAGCTGGTCATTACATGTATATTTGTGATACAGTCAATTCCTATCAAAAGTTATCTTGTGAGTATTTGATGTGATTTAATAGTTATGCACATGCATAGCAAAGTAATAGATGTTTTCCTGCATTTGAGACTATAGAATTGATATGCCATCTAAGACATTAATGGATGTGTACTGTTGGCATCATTATTCATTGCAGGTAGCCTTACTTGCGATATTTGCCACATTAATTATGCAAATAGGGTCCCAAAGCAAGCTACAATGGGAACTAATTTGTACCAGCCAAATCAATATGTATATATTTCTTACGTATCGAAATAAGCCGTGTATGTAATTCTTTGCATAGTCAGACGCTTTTCAGCCAATGTGCAAATGTAATTCAACTAATCAGAATGACTGACCAGGAAAATCCAGGAACCATTGGATGTGTTTTTCTACATGCAAACTATGACGATAATTAGCTAAAAGTTACAGGTACTGAAGCTGAATCGAATGGGTCCGTATCTATATCTACATTAAACTTAACAACATCTGTCAAACATTATATCAATATTTTAATCACACCGAAAAAAGAAAGTTAGAGGTTAGTAAATGGCGATACATTCCACATGTCGTCAAAATTGAATCACGCCTTTTCCGAAGGTGACATATTTGAGATATTCTGTCGTTTAAAAAATGAACCTACTGTCATGCAAATTTAAAGAACAGGACCTTCGACAATGATTACAAATATACATGTATGACGATCTACCTGTAAAAACTAGTTATTGTCTATAAACAGACATATTGAACCACATATATAAAGCGCCCATCGTCGTAGTTGTTTATGAGTTTGCATTTCATGTGTGTATCCTCCTGTCCATATGGTCAAAATGCTTATTTGCTCATCAGAAATGACCTCAATAAATGGTTCTATTGCTATTTCCCTAACGCTTTAGCTTGTATAAGGAAGGTGGAGCCATGCATGTGGCAGTATCTTGGATCCAAGTATTTGTTCAATGTCGTTGTCCTGTACACTCAATCTTCAGCTTCGCAAGTTCAATACACTTTGTTTGCATAATAGCATTGACTGGCCATGTATTCGATCGAATATCGGAAGTTATCGCATATACTTATGATTAAGTACGTTGTCTATTCCGAAGAATTTTAAGTTGACTCAACTAATAGCTGAGTAGTCCAAACCGAGAACGGTATTTTAAAAACATTAAACTTATCCATTCAGCTGTTATTATTCAAAGCACGATTTTGTCGGCTCTGCTATTTAGTTTATCCAAATATCACTTGCAATTTCTTCACAAATTGCGAAGAAAATAGCGCTATATATGATTATAATTTGGTCTAAGACAGGAAAGAGCAGCTTGTCGTTATAACTCAAAGAACATAAGGTCAAATTGGGGGCTATGTACTACAGAGATATCTTATAAGGTATTAGTCTTTTATTTGACAGAAACATAATATATTGATACATATTGTATACATTAGTTTACCTGCTAATACAAACAATTAGGGAATAAACTCTTGTGTTGTTGTTTTTCAGCAAAAAGACGCGGACTACGACATAATACAAGTCCCGGGGGGGGGGGGTATGACGACGACACTTTGAGACAACTTGACATAATTAGAAAATAAACTAAGTTCTACATCTTTATTATGTCTTTATCTATATTCATATAATTATAGAAACACGTAGTAAAATGAATCGATTGCAACATTATGGGTCGACTTTTGCATTACTTTACTGTAAAACGTGTGTCTTGGGGCTTGGAGGCGGTAACAGTATAATTTTCTCTTGAGCTTCTCCCGTTCCATCGTACATCCTGTTTCCCGATGGAATTCTGAGGGAAAGGAAACATAGCAACTCTCAAATCCGTGTACGTAAATCACAAAGTCGGGTTAGATTATTTGAATCAGAATGGGATTCATTGGAATGTAAATAATTGGGATCACGTCAAGCTGTCACCTGTCCGTCCTATTTCAAAGCCTTTATTCAGATCGATTTGGATTAACTTACTTTGATGGACTAGTTGTACACAAATTTCGATCGGCTTAAACGAGCCAAGACCATACGTTGCCTTGTTTGAAAAAATACAATATCAACACAACCTTGCGTTCTCTGCACTGAAAAAGGATATACCATCAAATGTTCGAAGTCGTTGTCAAATTTAAGAAAAATCAGACCATGTAGTCGAGATCTGGAAATAATTGGAGTTATATGGAATAAAATTCTAAATCTGAACAGGTTTATTTGGGGGCACAGATGACCCCCTAGTCTAGGAATAAAAGAGTTAATATAAATGTATATTTCCTTAATTACAAGTAAACTAAGTTAACCGTATATATTAGTATCGACAGCAGTCTGTCTAATCTGATGATTGGCAATCTACTAAACTAAAATTAATTCCATAACTTTTCGGGAAAAGAAATTATTCCATTCATATATATATATAGACGTGGATATTTTATCCAAAAAATATATTTATATGAACAGCTGGAGCTCTCGGGTAATCTGTCGTTGATATAAGTACGTCCTGTGTAGTCATTGTAGTGAGTTCTACTCGTACAGACTACATCAATAAAATAGAACTAATGAAGACACAAGACAGTGTCATGATTCCGCATTATAAGGACATAAAGAAGACAATGCGCGGTGATTAGCAAGGGTTTTCTTCGTTGCTAAAGATGTTAAACAGGAAAGAAAGTACGTATTTATACTCTGGACGTCTAAAGACTATTATACAAAATGATAACTGTATTACAGTCATTATCCAGTTAGACTGATTGACAAGTGGGCTTAGGAATTGGGGAAAATGAGTCCAATTATCAGAAATGTATCATTTTGACGTGATCCTTTACCTTGCTTCGTTAGAACATTGTTATAGTGTTTACTATAATAAATGCTTCCTCACAATCCAACGTCAACATCTTTATACCGTTTAGGGTACACCTAGCAGGAAACTGGCGGTTTTACAAAAAATCACCAAAGCTTCAATCACTTAAGGTGAAAATAGCGTACTAATTGTTAATGAAGCAGATAATAGCAGCACAGTCCAATGCCAATATGGCACGTTTCGGAGTTTACATGGTGAAATTAAACTGGCCGTATGAGAATTCGTGTTCTAATTAGTGTCGACGGACTTATATTTGCATTGCCGTAGGAAAGCCAATATTTCAGTTGCACTTGGGAAGAACGCGGTTAATGACCTATAGTAAATTTCAATAGACGCCATTTTTGGCCTTTTCATCGTAATTGCTTCCGATAACATTTTCTGTGAAAATGTCTGAATATTCCTGAAAAATAATACACGCATGTCTGCTTCCGGGTAGGGCAAAGAAAGGGTTTTAAAAGATTTGAGACCAATCTTGGAGATTTACATTAATTTGATACAATTACTTCTCCTCGACACACTAGAAAACACAGCATGTATGTTGAGATACTAGGAAGAGTTCACCAACATGTTCAATAAAAACATTAGTATGCAGTAAGGGTATTCCGTGTGTGTAATTTGAATTGAATGGCGTTCTCAATTCCAACAAGCTACCGTAGCAAACATTATAATATGAATTCAACCATGGCACCATGACATTTGACAGTTTATCCATCAGTTCATACACTATAAATCAATTAATGTTTGAATATGTATTTGAATTTAAGATTATGATGTCAACTAATATTTGAAGTGAAATTGGTAAATTTCACGGAGATTGTGCAACTATTTACGTTTGGTGATAATATTAAAGATTGAACATTCTCACGCTAATACATTTAGTATAACTACAACGCGAAATGTCAAATAGCTAGTGACACGAAGGTAAATTAAAGATCTCAAAACACTGTCCATAAGCAAGTATCTGTCTGCTATATGTATGTATGTATGTATGTATGTATGTATGTATGTATGTATGTATGTATGTATGTATGTATGTATGTATGTATGTATGTATGTGTGTATGTGTGTATGTGTGTATGTATGTATGTATGTATGTATGTATGTATGTATGTATGTATGTATGTATGTGTGTGTGTGTGTGTGTGTATGTATGTATGTATGTATGTATGTATGTATGTATGTATGTATGTATGTATGTATGTATGTATGCATGTCTCTGTGTGTGTATGTATGTATGTATGTATGTATGTATGTATGTATGTATGTATGTATGTATGTATGTATGTATGTGTGTATGTGTGTATGTATGTATGTATGTATGTATGTATGTATGTATGTGTGTGTGTGTGTGTGTGTGTGTGTGTGTGCATGTATCTATGTATGTATCTATGTTCTCTGTTTACATGTTTACTATTATCGAGATTGTGTCAACATACATACATACATATGTATACACAATCTCGATAATGATAGTCTGATCTGTGAGACATGTACAGACAGAATAGATTTAAGCATATATACATTTTCTTCTACTAGCATTTCAAAACATTGTTGTTTGATGCACTACTTTCTTCTATTATATAATAAATATATTCATAACTTGTACATGTCCATATATACCATTAAGTCATTCATAACTATTATTAAATACATTAATCTATTTGCCAACTGTGTGATTTTTCCAGTGGGATTTTAAATTCTAAATACTAGACCGTAGTGTGAATAAGGAAAAACACTTATTTTCCTTGAAATAAATAAATATGTGATTTGGCTCGTCGGTAGTCTTTGTCCTGCAGTTAATACGTTTGTGGCTAAATCCGAAATTCAGTTTCATTACGACATTATTTACGTACCTGGTGCCCTTTCTATCGGCAATCATATTACAGATATGGTGCATAGCTTTAAAGTTTAAGATTATTACAAATTACGCAAGGGGACTCACATTTGACATTTGCACGGTGGCGAACAAACTAAAAAGCAAAAGGGTTTAAGAACGAAAGAGCAAGAGAAATATTACAAACTTCAATTCCGTCCTTCCGCTTTCAACCCCTGCAGCGGCCCAGGGACTATATATCCAGGGATTTTTAGTTACGGATATACCAAATATTAAAGGAGCTTAAAAGCCGTTACGCTAGTAAAATGAAACCGAACTTGAAGACCTAAACCAATTTCCAACGCCAATCCCTTCTGAAATTTGAATATACTAAACGTAAAACGGCCTTGACAGCCAGACAGATTGCTAATCAGTGAAACTTTAACTTCCTTACCTTATGAACCATTTGCTTTGTATGTCTTAGCAGTTGTTGCCTGCAATAACCATTTTATATTTTCAGTCATTCAGTCACGCACAGTTAACTTTGCTTGACATCGATGGAGTGCGTGGGTTACAAGACAAAACGTTTGTGTTGATCTGCAAGAAAATTGAGAAATACAGACTCTTGAAATAACAAAACTTTACGATTGGATTGATCCCACACCCTGGAAACAACAGTCATTGAGTGTTAAAAAATATGTGCTGTATATAATATTACAATCTAATCTGTGGACTTCTAGCTAGCTGTCGCCAGACGTTATACTTGTACCCAATTCTTGCAACTCGTTAATGAATTCTGAGCACGCCCGACTTCATTTGTGTGATATATGTAATGAAATAATAAAGTTGCATAGCACATTTTGATAAGGGTTATCATTTCTATACGCAATGCTACAGTCAGGACGGGATAAGATAGTCTGCCGAACGTAAAACTTTGATACATGAGTTGTTCCAAACTCGCACAAATTAACACGGACGGAAGAACAAGTAGTTGGAATAGTATACGTACAAAAAGTGCGACAGCTGCTGCACGGCGACTTCAAGTAAAACTTACAGGTCGATAGTTGTGTTATAATTGACACGATGTGTCGACATCGGATATATATTCATTTCGTTCGTTCATTGCGTGTTAACGGATTTTGAAGACTTCACGCACATGTGTACGTTTGATTTAGCATTGTCACATAATTTATACAGCTATGATAAAAAGTGACAATAGAAAAGAAGCGACAGAAAAAAGATAACTACACCATAGCTGTACAGTATGCAGCTGTGTTGAGCAAATCATAAAATGTATACCTTGAATTATATCGAAAAAAACACACATGTTGTCATGATACATTATTTTAAAGTATATAAAATAAGAGATTACTCGAGGATTTACATATTACAATATACACGAGTATTCAACAATATACTGTATATTCAATAATACAATGTTTAGGGGACAAGACATATCTAGAGAAGTCTTAACATATCTGAGTTTGAGATGTACTTGTGTATGACGTCAGACAAGATAAAACGTCGGATACGTTATCCGCGTGTTTTTGGCATGTCCAATCCTGCTGACGACACGACTCACTGTGGTGAATGAGGGAGGGAAGTTAGCATCACAGGTGGTTGAGGGCATCATCATGTACAGTATAATAGTACCAGTCTTCAACGACTGTAATCCATGCTGCACCAGCTTGGTGCAGCTGATTTACACATGGCCTAGTCTAAATCACAGAATAGGAAGACATACATAAAAGCGTCATTTATCTAGTTCTCGCGTGCAGTATATGACAAGGGTGTGAATTCAAGCTGAGTGAGTTAGAGAGAAAGATAATGAGAGAGAGAGAGAGAGAGAGAGAGAGAGAGAGAGAGAGAGAGAGAGAGAGAGAGAGAGAGAGAGAGAGAGAGAGAGAGAGAGAGAGAGAGAGAGAGAGAGAGAGAGAGAGAGAGAGAGAGAGAGAGAGGGGAGGAGAGGAGGAAAGCGTTAATAGTTAGGTAGGTAATATATCACAGCGTAGAAGATATATTTCTAAATATCAGAAAATGACGGTTAGGTACTCACGCTATTGTGTTCATCTACATCAGACGTAAATTCGTCACAATTTCATGTTGAAAGTTGAATTATTTTTTCATATATATAGCGAGATGAAAGCCTGGCTTTGACTTGTCCATTTAACGTGACACTATGCAACATTCATACGAACACCAAACACATCGTTTCGTAATTAAAGGAACGTCGAGACTGACGATTTTGCCTGGAGTATCGCACAACGAGATCAGTACTAGGTCATACTGTCTAGCTGTGTACAGGAGCTAATGTGGACAGAAAGACTTCCCTATCACACATCGACAGTTTTATTAGCTAAGTACGCACTCCAGCAATCACGTGATCAAGCATTGCTATCTGGCTTGTATCTACTGCTCTTATTAATTGAACAACACCATAGTTGTTCGAATGTTGAATTTACATCAAAGACACCAAACAAATTTGGTGTACTAACGAGCGTACTCTAAACACATAACAAATTTACGAAGTCATAATACACGCCTTCATTTACGAGAAATATGCGTTAATATTCTGAAGAGACGAATGATAAAGGCCTATAGGATGTAGATGATATCACGATGTAATAAACATAGTATGACCCAATTCGATTAGATTAATTACAACTTGATTTCATAGATCATAGTGTTTTATTAGAATTGACGGTGTGTCTAATTGGTGAAATACTGACATTTGATTTACACGGAAACAGGTCAATCATTTTGAAGACATCGCTTAAATTATCCATTTATTCTTTGACAATGTTGTCAATACACTGTAACTTTACGGTACAAATTTATAATCTGAAATCGTGATTTTAGTCATGCGTGAAATTAAAAGTACAAAATGTTAAGTTTTGTGAACCTGGCCTATCGACATGTAAGCTTAGAGCAAGTGGTGTTCATACTGCTATAGTGTGTGCATGGAGCAAGTGGTGTTCATACTGCTATAGTGTGTGCATGGATCATCGCGAGCATTTACTTGAATTTAAAATAATATCAAAACAAAACACTATATAATGGCACATAGACCTGGTCTGTATGATTCCCTCGTAAAATGTAAGCCTGTAAAATGACCCATTTCTACTACGGAGAGACAATTATCAACAGACGAATCGTGTTTGACATATGATATTTCTACTATTTACCTCTGAAAGGAGTGGCGATAATTGAGTGTAGCCCTCACTTCACCCAATCTAATATGTATAGTTTATATAGAGCTCGTGATACGAAAAGATAACGTATCTTTACGTGTGCAACAAAGTGCTGGCAAACCCTCCGAGGTGTTTTATAATGACATTCGTTCTTTCAAGCCTAGGTTATATCTTTAAAACGTATCAAGTTGATTTGGACTGAGTGCGAGGCTATGCTGTCTTTATCCTGCTATCTACATCATATACATTGTAAATGAACTGAGTACACAATGAATGCAGGTATTACACAACGAATCCTCCATCAGTAATGGTAATCCGGTTCCATTGCGTCAAATACCGAATGTTCTCAATATTTTATCCTTTCGTCCGTTATATGTGAATGTACTGTTACGAAAAAACCCCACACCGTTCATTTCATCCGTCAAGTAATCAGGACCGTATCATCAACCTTTGGGGAACATATCATGTAAATGGGTTGTCAAAAATAACAATGCGTGGATAAGTTCGTCAAATTAATCCTCGATTGCCATTGGGCTTTACATGGGATTTTTCAGTCTATGAGTTCACATCTGCCTCTGTTGACGTTGATAACGATGATATTTGATCGTGGTCGGTTTATTCTGTTGTATTTTTAGAGCGTGTGCAGTTAAGGAACCTTGGTAAAAGAGACACAACCTAATATTCCAACGATGGCCACAGCTAAAAACACACTCTCCTACATCAACAATTTGTGGATTCGAATAACACGCCCACGTTGTACATAAGAACGACTGGATTCGTTACCCTAAGGAATACACCTGAACTACCATTTTATTGTGTTGTACCTTTATTCATTTCACATGACCTTTCCGACAAACAGGGATGCGACATCCTGAGAATGGAACACTGGTAAAGACAGGGTAAAGATGCCCTAAACAAAACAGGTAGCTTGTGGTTGCCATAGAAACACGCATCGGAATAGATATACATTACAGTGTTCGTGTATTTGTGGTGAAGAAAATGAAATTATAACATTGATTATGAGAAGATATAACAATACTGTGATAAATTTTAAAAAACATGGCCTTCACATATTTTCTTGATTTCTAATATGCAAGAATCGAGATTCCCTACCTTTACATGTTGAATTCACCACAGGTCATTCATATACAAGGCTGTTTAGTGGTAAGCTACGCACGATAATATTGATGAGGACACTCACAATGACTGCGGCGAAGAAGTTGAAATGCACGGCTTGTGTTATGATTTCATTTTGTAACGTTCAAACAGGATGAAACAACAAAATCACCGCGATCCATCAAATCGACTTTTTACAGCGAAGTCACTCTATATTGCAGGGACGAGATTTCGAGGATTATTACACGACACGTATGTGTTGTCGCGACTACTGGACGGATTCTTCATGAACAGACAACATGTAGAGATAATGATATGCACTAGATGGTACAAGGCTTCGGAAACTACAAACTGTCCATGAACTGTCAGAATTGTGGGCACACCGTCGTCATTACTTACCAAGTAGAAGTCCGTGACTTCAGTTATTCGTAGTGAATACACACACACACATATAGAAACTCGTTATATCACTACTACGTCAGTCTCTACAGACGACGACCGTGTCACCGTGAGAGGCGGTGTAAATGTGCCAGTAGATGCTTTAAAACGTTAAACTTCGTCGTCTTACAATTAAAGTTTTCTCACACTGCGCAGATGACAAATTTATCAATGTCTACCTATGGTTGTTTTAGCATCTCTTAAACTCAATTGTCCGAAACTTCAGTCCTACACGTTTTAGCTGTCATAATTAATGCATCAAGGAAGAAGCTGGTGAAAATACCATAATAGCCTGAAATTGTATCGCTATCACCGTTTACAGGTCATGAACCCCATTGATTAATTAAAGGACATCGACTGTGACAAACTAAAACATGTATGCATTGACATGCAAGAAAACAGGAGATAAATTTCACCCTCTTTATATAAAGATCTATAAACTACCAGACTGTAACTGAGTATACCTTTCTAAACAATGCGCATTGTATACGGTACAGACTAGACTGTGAGTGCGTAACTATATCTTCATAATTAAACACTTGACATTGTATACGGACGTGACCATGACTACATATACTATCATATTCAGTGTAATTTAAAGAAGAGATATTTCTGATATATAAATGGTATTGCATTTTGAACAATGTCTTTATGTTACATGTAAGGAATAAAGCATAATGTTTGAAAGTTTAGTATTTAGATCACTATCAACGTTATTTCTTTGTTGTACCATGGACTAAAATACTAAATAACATTCACGTAGTCGATTTGCAGAATTTGCCATTTTGTCGACGGCGACAAGCTTGCAAATTTCTTGCCGTATCCAGCACCCAATCTGATTGCTTTATTACTTAGAACAAATTATGCAGAATAAACCTTCAAGACTAATATAAAGGAACTGGTTTTACACATATTTGATAGGCGCCAGGGACTCTTCTAAATTGCAGAAAAGGTTCACGGTTATGCATGGCAACAAATGTGCATGACAAAATAATTACAACCTTCCCGCTCTTTTTATCCGGTATTTTTCACAATTGAGGATGCCTCGGGCTCAGGATCTACATTTATCTTGTATGAAAGACTCAACATCAAGTTTTGAAGATGACTAACTGTATTAAAGTAATATCGTGACAACCAGATTACGTCATTACCTATCAGATCACGTTTCAGTCCTATTTCTCTTTTATCATCAAAGACGCTCAATGAAATGAACTTGTGTGGTATGAAACGATTCAAAGACATTAATTCTTTAATATGTCTTCAGTGACAAAGAAACATGACAAATGATTGCACCGATGAAACTAAAAGTTAACTTTGTTGATAAACTTATACAAGAAACGAAATTTGGTACGGGAAAATTAGCCTACCTGTAGACTAGAAGGACAGTTAGGATAGCCGAAATTATAGTGTAATGCGTTAGTACTTCAAATCTACAGGTAAGCTACGGGAAAGCATGAATGTATGTTGAAGGACATCTTTTGCAAGAAATATACTGTCACGTATACACAAATACATTGTATGCGGGTATTTCGCTAATTAATGTGTACCCTTGTATTATCCTATCGAGTTTTAGGATGTTGTTGTATTCGGATGCAAGACACATGATCTGTACGTTTTACAGGATGATTTTATATGTTTTCGTAACAAGACACAAAGACTGTAGCTGGAATTAAAGTAATGAAGGTCTAAATATAGACGCTTGTGGGAGTTAAACCAAATCGCTCAGCGACATAATCTGACGCGGATAAATGTCGAACAGGGCACAGCGGTGTATAGACAAGCTATTGTTACGTTAGTAATGTATAATATAGTAGATTGGGACTGATTGCCCACGTCACGTTCAAGATAAAGTTAGATTAATAATTGAAGCCAAAACCAACAGTTCATCATGTATTAAGTATTTAACTAATCTCAACTTTCTTTGATACACAATAAGCATGACAGGACCGAATACAAGGGCATCTGACGGAATAAAGCAAATACGTGGACACCCCTTTTTAAGGGAAGGGAAGGGAAGGGAAGATTATGTCATATTTGTCATTTGCATAATTGATGTTTTTCAGTATTTAGGATATATCTTAATATACATCAACCATAATAAAGCACACATTTCCTATAAAGCCAGTTGCCATAGTAAGTAATTTGCTTAATTAATTATTTTTTGGTAATTAGGCTACATCTTATAAAAGTATGCAACGTCAAATTTCATATAGTTTCCTATAATTAATTTTATTGTCCAATTAAGGGATACATCATGTCTGATAGCTCAGAATTTTCTATTCGAAAATTGTTGTGTAGGAACAACATTTATAGTTTGTTTGACACGAAATATGCTGAACACAAGGGTATTCCATTTGATTGAGATGGAATATACCAAATACAAGGATATCTCATTTGCTTGATATGGACTGTACAGAATATCTGGATATCCCATTTGTTTGATATGGACTGTACAGGGTATCTCATTTGTTTGATATGGAGTAGAGCAAATACATGGATATCCACTTGTTGTTAAAGAAATGAAACCTATTAGGCAGACAAAATGCACGTTTGGATACGAATGTATCAAATTCAATCATAACCAATCTAGCAATGTATAATAAGAAAATCTAGCAATGTACCATGTACCATAAGACAATAATAAACTTTATTTGAACACGTCGAAAACCTCTCATCAAGAATTAATTGCGTGATTTGAAAATTACACTTTGCAAGATTGTGACCACGAATCGATAGTAGTATGTAATACTTACATAACCTTTTGACACTAGATATCCATGTGGGGATATTATTCACGAGATCGTTTCAATAGAAATACATCGCATGGAAAACACTTCCATTTGTTTGTCAACTCGTCAATTTGATATGCTTGTAAGGTGTGTGAAATATAAATTGGTTTTCACTTGAATCGCCCCAAGCTATTTCTTGCACAAAGAGTATGTGATCACAGTAAACTGAAATATATAGCTTTAAGTTTTCCTTGTCTGTGGTTTATAATATGAAGAAATTAAGTTGTGATCCGACCCAAGGAAAAAACGGCCATATTGAATAATATATAGAATATGACCTTTCTAAAACATTATTTCGTGAATTGACCACTTTATATAGTTTTCACAGGGTGAGGATATCACCACATGGACAGGGTGAGGATATCACCACATGGACAGGGTGAGGATATCACCACATGGACAGAGTGAGGATATCACCACATGGACAGGGTGAGGATATCACCACATGGACAGGGTGAGGATATCACCACATGGACAGGGTGAGGATATCACCACATGGACAGGGTGAGGATATCACCACATGGACAGGGTGAGGATATCACCACATGGACAGAGTGAGGATATCACCACATGGACAGGGTGAGGATATCACCACATGGACAGGGTGAGGATATCACCACATGGACAGGGTGAGGATATCACCACATGGACAGGGTGAGGATATCACCACATGGACAGGGTGAGGATATCACCACATGGACAGGGTGAGGATATCACCACATGGACAGGGTGAGGATATCACCACATGGACAGAGTGAGGATATCACCACATGGACAGGGTGAGGATATCACTGAGCTTGATACTTGTGGCGACTTCATCAATACATGGGATAATCTAACTCATGTGTGCACGTCTCTCATATATTAATTACAATACATGAGTTCTCAGTACACAGTCGATTAGTAGGACAATACTTGCGATCGATCTTTTATAAAATGGGTACATTGTTAACGTACATGACTACAGTTTTCATAACGATTGATATATTCATCTGGCGATGCTACACTAAATACATCGATAGTTTTTGTGAATTTGCTGACCAAACAATGAGATATTAACGTTCATATGAATGTTCAAATAACTCTCGTTGGCTTGACTCGTTTGTGGATCGAGTCTTAAAATAATTTATATTTGAATATATAGGCCTAAAGTGATAAAATACACAATTCTTCACTGTGTAAATAAACTTTCCACATCAATATTTCGAACGTAAAAAACGCGCTAAAGACAGATAATGTTGCTTTAGTTTGAATGGTGAAAAAATAGTGAAAATCTGTATGCAACCCATCACAGAAAATACAATTTCCTGGGCGATACAGCGAGACCAACCTTTGACCTTTCAAATATGACAATCAGCATGCGCAATGGCTGGTCTATTTCACCATTTAATGAAGTTGCAAACCATTCTTCATTCTTCGTAATATCCACGACAACAACAAGAGCAAAGGTCTCCCAATGTAAGTGAACTCAAAGATTCCCAAGCAACTGAAACCCAACTATTATTTTGTACGTTTTCGGCAAGTAATTGAACATCATCAAGTATTTTAAAACACACAAAAAAACCCCCAAAAAACAAACACAGTCCAATAGATAGGCTAGCGGAGAAGATCAGCGAACAAATAAACGAAATACACGGAATAATTGAAAACTTAATACATATACCAAACCGCTATTATGAATTACTTTCAATTTCAAATAAAAAGGCAAATTATTTACCCACCAGTACATGTATTCTTACGTCACGATTTCCGCCCACGCGACCGACAGATCGGCAGTTTTTACAGACGTGCAGACTTCGTCCGTACAGCCAGACTGCATTCAACGGTTTGTGTTCCGGGGTGAATTTGGATGACGTAGAAGTCCATTAGATGCACAGCACGTCGATTCATTAATTGGTCATCTAGCAGATGTTCGATTTCATTAACCAATTACAGAGTTAGGTGTTGTACGTTTTGAAAAGCTGGTTTACACCTGTTTTAAACGCTCTTTTTTAATACCCGACTATACTGGTAGTCGACAGCATTGGATTCAGTTACTCTGAAACAGGAAATTGGTCGTTTTATCAGTCTTGAGCTGACGCAAGGCTCTGAATACTAGCCAAGAACTAATCAGGCTGTGGCAAGGGATAATCCGTTAATCCGACCATCTATCACTTGAACTATCAACAGCATGTGATCAAACCAGGGTGTTATCAATGTATAATGACAACAGCGATGAGAATAATACTTACACGCATAAAACCATTACACCTTAATTAAATGTCTGCAAAACCCTGCCGTAATAAAGTCTGCTTTTCAATTTAAGTTAACGTCGACGTCTTCTCTTAGTGATCATCTCATCAACATAGCTGTACTGTGCTGATTACTTGCATCTGGCATGTGGTCATGATTGGCTTCTGATGACTGAACGCAGAAATTATTCCAGAATCGGATTAAAAAGATCTGGACCGTAAAAAATTGCATTGCACTCGGTGTATCTGAATATTGCAGATGAGGCTATCCCCACACAAATAGCATAGTAAACGATTTTGATGGTGCTGTACAGGGTCCACAGATGAATATGGGTTTAGCAAGGCCGACTGTAGACGCGTGTGTTCATTTTACATATCACTTTCTACCGTGTTCAAATTATCAAGTCGCGTCTGGAATAGAGATAGACACATACACGAAAGGTGCGAAAAGGTCACTCGAAGAGAATATGAATGTGGCTATCGATTGCAATAACATCTACTATTGCAAGCTTTCAACGTGTCCTAACTGGTGATAGGACAATCGAAATCACACTATGATCGGCAAAGATAAACAGATTTCACGACTCATAAAGCTGTGTTCATTGCACACAAAAGTAATGGATCCGATGCAATGTATGTATGTTCGTCTTATGAAATGGATTCTACCTCTATCCCCCATCCATCGGTAAATCTATCTAAATGCTAAACAAATCTCGATTTGGAAAGCGCCTACATATTCGGTAATCTCTCATTCCAGTAGGCATATTTTGATAAAATAATTCCCTAAACACTGGCCTGAATTTACTACACCTGTCGACCCAATCACTATAAAACGTAAAATGGGATTTAGAGATACGTGTATCGCAAATTAAACTTTTCTGAATATTCTCAAAAAGGTAGACAATAAATATGCCATTTGGTCGTATCCAAGATACATTAGTGTATAAACGTGATGTGGACTATAAAATTCCACTTTGAAAAATTAAATATTGTGGTCAAGTGCTTACTGTGTTAGTATCTGAAGTTCTAAAATATGTACATTGTATCTGAGTAGAATGCAGACAGTGTTTTCCCATCAACTATTTATCAGTCGACGTCATAAGTAGATATAATCATAATAATTATTAGTCTATAGAAAGTATAACATTGTGCATTCCTAGTCGAAACTAACATTCTTAATTTTTCTTTAAAAGAAAATTATTTTGAAAAAAATAAAACAAAGATGCCCCAAAAACTTTACAAATATCTGTTTTGATACAGAAAGGGTTATGAGTTTCACCCGCAATCTCACAAATCAACAACCACTTTTTGGAATAGCAAAAAATGGCAAAAGTTAAGGTGCACAATGTTTGTTATTGTACGAACAATAACAAACTTTTTACACAGTTTGTAGCTGTTGCAATGTATTGAGTTACAAACACAGATTTGGTCTATGTTGTTCCACAGTGATTTTTCAAGTAGGAAGCCATTATAAAATTGTTTTATGATTTAAAAATCCACAATAAATATACAATCCTCATCCATATGGCCACATTAAGAATGTTGGTTTCCATGGAAATTGATCTCCGAGGTGCATTCTCCCTTAAAACTCAATATTCCCTATAAAAATACATTTACTGTCTTTAACAGTTTAGCTTTGTATTCTAGAGAATAATCTAACATAAACGTGGCTATCAAGCCATGAAAGCATTTTATCCATTGCATTATTATGCAACTTTTGTTCAAATACTATTTAGAAATTAATTTAATTTTCATAAACAGGCCACCCTTCATTGTTACTGTTTATTGATCATCATCAAATATGTTTTAGATTACCACCTTTTAGAAACAAAATTATCTTTAAAAAAAAATCTCACTCTTTTATTGAGCTCTGATTTTTTCTTGCAAAAGAAGCCTCGTATAGTTTTGTGAAAGAACAATGGCAGAGTATTAGGTTTGGAGTATTAGAGCTGATTGGGTATTGGTTTTACACTCAATGTGTCATTACTATGACAACAAACTTAACAAGTATCAATGTACATGCCATCGACTCTCATCCATCAAGGCATCTACTGAATAGCAGTTTCAAAAACCACATCTCGATACTTCAAGTATACATTTCTACAGTGGTCTCTAAATTGCCATTGCTGTGAGTGACTGACTGACTGACTGACTGCATTTGTAATACATGGTTCTAATCATCGTCGCAAACCATGGCCTGTTTTATGGCACCGTTCTTAATGAGCCATCCCACTGGTTTATTTCGAGGTGTAGTGGAAGAAATAACAGCTCTGGTTTGTGAGAATGGGTTCTAATGTAATTCTGTGGTGTATTCTAAATGTGCTGTTATCCATTTGTAATTGAGACATCATATAGGTGTTTTTCTCAAATTTCCGTGTGGTGGTATTCTCCATTCATCAAGTAGGTGCCTGGTAAACCTAGCACCAAACAGTACCTGGTAAACCTAGCACCAAACAGTACTTGGTGAAGTTAGCACCAAACAGTACCTGGTAAACCAAGCACCAAACAGTGCCTGGTAAACCTAGCACAAAACAGTACCTGGTGAAGTTAGCACCAAACAGTACCTGGTGAAGTTAGCACCAAACAGTACCTGGTAAACCTAGCAAAAAACAGTACCTGGTAAACCTAGCACCAAACAGTACCTGGTAAACCTAGCACCAAACAGTACCTGGTAAACCTTGCACCAATCAGTACCTGGTGAAGTTAGCACCAAACAGTACCTGGTAAACCTAGCACCAAACAGTACCATGTACATGTTGTACACCATATTAGATGTCAAATAATTGGGTGGTTATTTGACCATAAACGTTGATTTCCTATGCAACATATTCATTTTCCAAAGAACAGGGTAACAATGAAATTGTAACAATCAATATAGAATTTGTGCATCTCTTGATGGGTATACAACATGGGGATAACCATCCTTGTTTTTATCTTTACAATATACATCATCATTTGGCTGTTTCTATAGGCGTGGTCATATTTGCACTCATGTTTTATTTATTTGTAATCATGTTTTATTCATTTGCTCACCCAATGAAGCATTCTCTTTGCAAAATATAAAGGCATTTGGCTGTTACTAAGGGCATGGTCATGGTTGCTAGGGCTATTTGTGTCATGTCATGTTATGTCATGTCATGAACAACATGTGCAGAGTAACATCTCTGAAACATCTTCACCAATTTCTGCCCTATCTACCTAGAGGTTTTAAAGATAACTTTTTAAAATTAAATTCACATATTTATTCCTAATTTGCATATCAATAATGGCATCATCATGACATGCCCACAATGTGAAGCACTTCAAAAGGTTCAATCTGATTGGTTGGAAACAAGTTCATCTGTTGGCTGTATTGTCAATGAGTGATAAAGTATATGTTTTCCAATCAGTGACAACCTTGTAATAGCTTCACATCACCTCATGCCATGAACCATTCTTCATCTATACAGACCTAAGATTACCCCTACCAAATTGAAGACCAATCTGTTCAGTAATTTTAGAGTTTATTTTTTAAAATACCGCCAATGGCCTTGTAGCACAACTGTACAGTTTTTTAAAATGTTTATCCATATGGTAGTCCATGCTAAAAATAAATGTTCATTTGTTGAATGACTATCCAGTTGCCTATCCAACCATGTTGCTATCTTTACGATATATATGCTATCATTCCTGATATTATCTTTGCAATATATGTGATCATTTGGCTGTTGCTATGGGTATGGTCTTGTTGCTAGGCATATTTAAATACATTTCTTGAATGTTTATTCAATTGTCTATTAATCCCCGTTATCTTTGCAATATATGTGATCATTTGGCTGTTGCTATGGCCGTGGTCTTGTTGCTAGGCACATTTGCATACATTTTTTGAATGTTTATTCATTTGTCTTTCTATTCCTGTTGTTATCTTTGCAATATACGTGATTATTTGGCTGTTGCTATGGGTGTAGTCTTGTTGCTAGGCAAATTTACATACATTTTTTGAATGTTTATTCAATTGTCTATTAATCCCTGTTATCTTTGTGAAATACACGACCATTTGGCTGTTGCTATGGGTGTAGTCATGGTTGCTAGGGCCAATTTTGTCAAAATGTTTTGAAGAAAATCTGCAGAATAACACTTTCAGAAACGTCTCACCAAGTTTCAGACTCGGTGACCAAGTACTTTTTGAGATACAAGTTTTTGACCAAAAATGAACATTTTTACACCTAATTTGCATATCACTCATTGAATCATTGTATGCTTAATATTTCTTCATCCATACATCCCTAGATGCATTCCCATTAAATTTCAGCCCAATCTGCTCACTAGTTTTGGAATTATAGATTTTTAACCAAAAAGACACATTTTTAGCCCTAATTTGCATATCAGTGATAAAATCATCATGTCATGATCCCTATAGCACTACTGAACCTCATTTCAGTTGTGCTAATAACAAAAAATCACATGGTTTGACCCAAATCACACACCTATGATGCCATCATTTTATTTGAATATTCCATCTGCACACGCCAAGTAATGTCTCCACCAAAAATCAAAGCAATCAATCTCAGCCATTTTTTGGTAGCTCACACAGACAGACAGATAATTTCACCATGCCTATAGCGCTACTGAACTCAGTTCAGTTGTGCTAAAATATAATTACTTGTTTCCTGCTTAACTGAATGAATACTTTCATAACTAGGCAAATACCAAATCTTTCACAAGTACAGATTATGGGAACTATTTTATTTGTTGATGCAAAAAATCTATGTCCTGAGGGTTTAGGTTATTTGACCAGTGTTTATTTTACATCTGGGACCAATGTTTACAAATTGCAGGGACTTTTTATCTTTTACATGTGGACGTCACATAACTGCAGCATTGCATGGTTTGGAATCTACCTGGGGCTGACAAACAAGTGATGGAACACTTGTTTGAATAAAAGCCTTTATACATGTAATGTCATCATCAATTTATCAGTATTTTCACATTAACTTGTGTCCACATATGAAATATTATACCAACTACAATATTCACATAACGATGTGTCAATTTCTCAGTTCATGTGTCATTAAATACAATATTTTGTATACAGCACACTTAACTAATTAGTCTCTCAGAATAATTTTGCAGTTACCATGGAAACAAAAGGGCTTCCTATTTTCAGGTGGTTATTAGCTTAGATTGCTTTTCAAATAATGTCAATACACAAAGAAATTAACATTCAATTTTTGGTGTGAAGCATTTTAACTGGACTGTCATGTGCCCGATTCAATACTTTGTTAACACAATCATTGTTCATAAAAATAACAAGTTTGACTATTAACTAAATGCATCAATATTGTCACACAACAAATTATCCTACCTGCAAATCCAGTTCTACAAGTCACACATCTACATCAGCAAACACAAATGTGAAATTTGTTGAATTTTATCCATTTCATTGTATGATGTACAAAGCAAGTCATTAATCTACATCTACTGTGGACATGTGACACATTGTTGGAGTGTTCAGCTGTAACGTTTCATCATCAACACTTGTGATAACTAAATTTACGACAAAACTGAACTCTTTTTTCGGAGTTCATCACATCATGTACAAATGTTGGGAGGATTAAATCAATGCAATGAGAGCTGGAACTGGTGGTACAATTTCTCACTTTTCTTTATTTACTTATCTAATTATTTATTGGAACTAGTCCAATATCCAGATTCCGTAAAAAAATGAAATAAAATACACAGAAATATTAATAACAAATTGAATACAGAACAGTTTCTAACAGTACTATGCTCTGTATAATGATTCATTTGCAGACTTTAAAAAACCCACAGAAATTGATATGAAACACATTGAAATAAAAAACTCAAAACATATATAACTGTTACAGGACTATGTTATGTATAAATGACTTACTGTAGATCTTAGAAAGAAGGTGAAAGTCAATGAAGCAATATGCTACTGCTATTCCTACTTCTAGGCCAAATGTTGTCATAGCCTATTCACTACCAACAAAACACATACATACATCTATATTCTACAATCAATTTGTGTAATATCAAATCCTCTTACAAGACAGAATCCCCATGTAGTTTACTTGTGTGCGGCTAAAATGAACACCCTTAATAAGTGCATGTGATATGCAAAAAAATAACTGATTTTGGTGTGACCCTGAAGGTCAAGGTCAAGGTCAAAGCCTTAATAAAAAGCTCACATTTAATTATGTAGGGTAGGCATTTGAATGAAGTCTACGTAATATAGTTTTGAACTTAAATGCCATAAATATTGATTTTAGCAACAAAATGGCCATCATTCAGTAAAAATTGACATCAGCTCCAAGAATAACACAATTGATCAATTATTTCCCAGCCTGTATTATTTGTGAACATGATTTAAAAGATATTGAACACAACTGAACACCACTGATTGCATGTGATATTCAAGAAATTAGTAGATTTTGACAATTGACCATGAAGGTCAAGGTCAAATGATTCATAAGATAGCTTGTATCTGATAATATAGGGGTAGACACTTGAATGAAGTCTGTATGTATTACAGTCTTTAAGTGATATAGAAATTGTTGATTTAGAAATCTAAATATGGCCGTCTTTGGTCAACTTTGCATATTTTGAAAAACAAAGTAACATGCATATGAACCACATGATATATTACCTATGTGAATGGTATGAATGAAATTACATGCTACATGGCTGAGAAATGACAAATTATGGACACATGGTAGTGAATATTAAATGAAGGTACAATATTGTGATAGATGTTATTAATCACTCATGTAATTAAAAGTAACTGATTAGTAAAAGATTGTACTGGAAATACTGAAGTTTCCAGTCAAGAGTAGAAAGTTGTTTAATGCAGGAACATTGTGTTCATATACATGTAGTTTCAACATCCTCGGTATCAGGGGATGTGAATGTATTCTGCCCATTCAAACAAGCCTGGGAAAAGTTTCACCACCTATCCACACACCCAACAAACAAACCCACCCATCCACAATAATTCTGGTCCTTTCGATATTAAAAGTAGGCTGACTCATAGAATTATGATTATTATAAATTCTAGTAGAGTTTGGTAGTAGTGATGAAATTAACAAAGCATCTCATATTCAATAGCATATTCATCAGCATCACATCATACATACCTCCAATTTCTTCTATCACCTCAATCTGCTTCCAAATTGAAATTCGTGAACATATGGTGCATTCAACCAATATGAAATATCACATTTTCACTGTTCAGTAGTTTGGAAGAAGTGTAATAAAAAAAGCATTATTGCATATACAGGTACTACCAGTGATCACTCTATAAATAGAATGTGGTATAAATATATTTGGTCAAATGCTCAGAAAGCTCAAATATTTTTCCATAATTTTATCATTAAATGTTAACTTGTGACTCATTCTGTCCTAAAATTTTGTGCCTAAATAAATATCTGCTGAATTCCATCATTTACCTAAATACACTGATATATATATGTGTGTGTGTGTGTGTGTGTGTGTGTGTGTGTGTGTGTGTGTAGGGGTGGGGTGGATGTGCATCTCTGTGAATCAATTTTAGGGACTCTGAATATGCTGCCAAAATTGTCCAGCTAGATTTTTAGTATTATAGACACAACATTTTATTCAACATATTCAATTACATGTAATAAAAAGATCATTGGTAATGTATTGGTAAAATACAGATAACAGTAATTTTAATAGTGAGACTGGAGTTTTGCTCACTGGCAAAATCTTCAACATGTTGAAGGTGGCCAGCTATGGAAGAAGAAGGAATGCCGTTTTTGTATTTAAAGACAAACAGATAGATGCAGTTATGGAATCAATGAGACTAAACATTGAAAGGAGAGCAGTTTTTGTGTTTCCAAAAAGACAGATAGAATATCTATGTAAAGTTTTATTAGATTTTTATCTCTACTGCGAGGGTTCCAAAATCCAAGTACAAACACTCTGCAGTGATGTGATTGTTGAGGCTCAGTAACATCAAAAGGAATGCAGTAACAAAGACAAAACATGTTTGGTATTTTGTAAGAGTCATATTTCAGAGTTGATTTCTGAGACAGTAGCACAGTAATATCAACCTTTTGCAATGACACATAATGTAACTAACATGATTTATACTATAGACAGCTACATCAGTTCCAAGTCTGCCACCCACTGACATCTCATTATAAAGTCATTACAAAACCTCAGTCAGTGCAGCGTTCACTCGTAAATCAGCATTACCACTTCATATTTCCACCTGTTGACACAACTCAGGGCAATATGCCAATGACACGGACAACAATAACATCTGTCATACACTATTCAATACTCTAGAAGACTGGGTGCCAGCAACTATATGGCCACTCAATATCCCCAGTCACTGACACACACTAATAAAGTTATCTCACAATCTAGTTAAACTTTCATCATAATAGTCTCATTGGGACAAGGTACGGGGTTAGCAATTCACCCCCTTGTAATAGGAGATATATAATATGGTAATAAGGTGACCCCTGACCTGTAGGATAGCCCATCTCCTTGATCAAGTAAAATAGAAGTGAAATGAACAAGTGGATATGTCAACTCACTGCATGATTGTTAATTGATGAAGAAGAAATTGGAGAATCACAAAGTACACCAGCTTGTCAACTCAGTTTACATCACTTTCCTCCTACAGACTGTACTTGTTTCTAGTCTCTACAACACTATCTTTGATGTGTAATAAATTGATCATCGTCCAGTTCTTCTAAGTGAGGTGAAACCTTGTAAATGTCAAGGCATCACTGTACTATATTTCAGCTATGTGTCAGTATAGGTCAAAATCACTGCCTACCATTTCAACAATGTCTTTGTTTAGGTCAAAGTCACAGTCTTTCATTTCAACTCTATGTGCTAGTCTAGGCCAATGTCACTGTCTACCACTTGAACTATTTAGTATGCGCTTGTTTAGGTCAAAGAGTGGGGGTTGGAGGGTAGTGTACTACCAAAAGTCGAGTTCAAGATCAGTCTACACAGTCTACTATTTGAACTATGGGCTAGTCAATATCAAGGTCACTGTCATCTTCATCCAAATTACAGGTATCCCGAATAACTCCTGGTACCCTCTCAGTTTTGCTTGTTAACAGTCCATGACTAGAAGATGAAATGAAATAGAAAAAAAAAATATCAGTCAAATACAGTTATAGTTGCTCCTCCTGTGCTGATTAAGTTGACCAATCTCTACAAACATCTTACATACATACATTATAAATACATGAAGTCTGATGTAGAATATGATGTCATCATTTAGTTATATTGCTAGTAGAAAAAAACTGGAATAAAAAAAGTTGTTTTTCCAAGCAAATGAAAAATTATACACTTCATTGCAATCATAACATTTTAGAATTTTTGACAAAATTTAAAATTGAACTTTATATTAGAAGATTATATCCATATGGTAGTAGAGTTGGAAAACATTGTTTGTCAATTGTTTGGATCTTTGTTGAAAATAGCTGTATTAAGAATGTAAAACTACTGATTAAATTGGCATTCACTGAACATATGGGTATTTTTTGGCTATACAAAGTATACAAAACTACAACATGGTATTCGCCAAATATATGTAAAACTATGTAAACTACTATTTAATTTTCACAAAACACTGCTTCAAAATTTACTTTTGGCCCATATATAAAACTGCTAGTTAGTATTCGCACAACACAGCTCTCCAATGGTTACTTTTGAACCATACTAAACCACCCAAAGGGTACTATGGGGTAATATGTAAAACTACTATTAATTATTAGTATTCATAAAACACACAACCCTCCAAAAGGTACATTTGGGCTCTATGTAAAACTACTAATTACTATTCACAAAACACACAACCCTCCAAAAGGTACATTTGGGTAATATGTAAAACTACTAATTAGTATTCATAAAACACCCAACCTTCCAAAGGGTACTTTTGGGTAATATGTAAAATTACTAATTAGTATTCATAAAACACCCAACCTTCCAAAGGGTACTTTTGGGTAATATGTAAAACTACTACTTAGAATTCATACAACAGACAACCTTCCAAAGGGTACTTTTGGGTAATATGTAAAACTACTACTTAGAATTCATACAACAGATAACCTTTCAAAGGGTACTTTTGGGTAATATGTAAAACTACTACTTAGAATTCATACAACACCCAACCTTCCAAAGGGTACTTTTGGGTAATATGTAAAACTACTAATTAGAATTCATACAACACACAACCTTCAAAAGGGTACTTTTGGGCTGTATGTAAAACTTCTCATTAGAATTCATACAACACACAACCTTCCAATGGGTACTTTTGGGTAATATGTAAAAATACTAATTGTTAGTATTTGCTGAACAAATAGTCCTGCCATAGGTACTTTTAAATATACACATACATATATGCCCCTAAAGGGTATTTCATACTTGCACAAAGTTTGTATAGGCTTGTGTATGAATGAAAAATGTGTTTTGGACACGTAGATATGCATATGTTCCTACAGGCATTTCATATTTGTACAAGGACGAGGCTTGGCTTGTATATGATTGAAGTAAGTGTGTAAAACATAGACATCCCTGAGGATATTTCATCATACAGAGAATAGGTGGGTTCATTTGTAAGAATTGCTTGTAGATGCAAAGACAGACAAATGGGCACAATAGTCTCTTGTAGCCCTCCATGCGTTGTCTTGTAGGTGGTACACAAAATGGGCTTTAAATCTCCAGCGTTCTCAACCTGTTCAAGAACTTGTCTACATCATAGTTGGTGGCATTCTATACAGTCTGTACATACTAGTTTACTATTAAAATGAGCTGCATTTTGCAATTTTCACTGTCTGGAAACTGACTACTTTAGAATATACTACATTTAAGATCATAAAAAGTGACAAGTTCCACAAACATGATTTATATAACTTATTAAATAAGAAAGTTTATGATAATGATTTCTTGATATTAAAACAGTACTGATACCCTATACACTTTGAATAGTAATTGAAGAAGCTATCACATCTTGACATTTGAAGACACAGACTCAATTTCAATTATTTCTAGAAATTAAGTTGTCTCACTCGTAGACTAGTGTCTGTGGTAAAGTCAATGTATATAGCTATCACTGATAGTATCAGATCATGCTGCGTGTATCTATGATTGTGAATAGTGAATAAGTTACCATATGCCAAAGTTAGGTATCAATTAATGAATAGCTTAATTTGTTTGGATGATCGAGAACTCAGAGACACCTGAGTACCAGTGTAGCATACTCAGGGTCTTTGCTTGTGGTGTACTCTGCAGCCAGTGACTTTCATCAGCATTGAAAATGAAGTAGAAAAAACCCCACAAGCATGAGTAGCAATACCCCACATTGGTAGGAACAGCAAGGTATGCCAATACCCTGAGTAATGTGCACCTCTCTGGTGTACATTTGTACATAAGTTATGGGGTTCTGTTGAACTACATAATTATATGCTTATCAAAACATCAACTTTAGTAAAAGTCTAACTATGTTCACATGGTTTTGTGAGCATGGAATATTAAGTGCATTCATTTACTTTACCAACAGGCAACAATATTTTTCAAGATTCACAGCAGAAGGTGCAAATGCCAATAGTATGCACATACACCAATGCAAGTAATCATTTGTGCCTACTCCAATAATATAGCTTTTCCAAAACATGAATGAGTTCTTGAAATGAATACAGCAACTTTTTAGACGTCATAGGAGGTTGAGGTTAAGTGGACAGTGATAGTCAACCGAGTGTGAAGTGTGTACAATTGATATTAATGTGCCCTTGACATCTGTGTTAAACCTGATGGCCAACATTCTTTCAGGATACAGATGATAACTACATCTCTGTTGATATCACAGGAAGTAATGTATAGTCTACTATTTAGAAAATATCTATTCCATGCTAACAGTTCACCCGGAATGTAGCAACATCCCATCAACATTCTTTGTATCCCATTATTGGATTAAAACTTGAAAAAAGAGTGTTTTAACCATCTTAAGTCCGTTATCAGTGGAATTCCATAAATGATTGTCTGAGCTTCTACCCTGTCCTTGCCTATCTACAACTAACTGCCCTGAAGCCAGGGAGAGCTATACTTCTGTCCTTGCTTATCAACGACTAACTGACTTGAAGTCGTGGTGAATTGCACTTTATCATCACATTTTTACTTTACAGAATTGAATTAGGTTTAGGGGTATTTAGCTGGATAATTTAGTGAATGACATGTACTTTGCCAACAATTTGATTTTCTTGAGATTAACATGTGTGTGTTTTGATTATATTGGGAGATGATTTATCTCTGGAAAATCCATCCTGTCTTTCTTGTTTATTGCTACATAAGCTAAAGTTTTAGCTTGTTCTTGATTACTGTTGTGTGATTTACAGTGACAAGACTAAACAATGAAGTTGAACTGTTGAACAAACACCTACTCTATACATCTTGTGATTAAACGCAATTGTTTGAAGAATGTTGTTGAGTAATCTTTAAACAAACTTATAAATTAATCCAAATATATGTGGGAACACTGTCACAGACAGAACTGCTACTGATGAAGGAGCCAACAGCCGGTTTGGAGTTCCTTTCCATTTATTACTACTATACACACACTTATAGTTTTGAGTTCATAAAATATTTTTTTTTAAATTTGATTGACTACCAACACAGTATTGCATAAATATCAGTGACCCACCCCTAATGCATGCACAAAAAAATGACCCCCTAATCCATTACGCAAAAAATAGTGACCCACCCCCTAAAAAGACCCCCCCCCACTGTAATTTCTGTCCAGTCCCTAAGTTTATGAAAGTTTATATTTACTACTATTTGGCATATGTAAGTTTATAGAAATATATCTCTACTGTGATAAGGAGTACCTGTCCTTATGGAAATGCTTAAAAATATCTACTATAATGTGGAGTACCTATGTTTATAGAAATTGCTATTTACTATAATGTGGAGTACCTATGTTTATAGAAATTGCTATCTACTATAATGTGGAGTACCTATGTTTATAGAAATTGTTATTTACTATAATGTGGAGTACCTATGTTTATAGAAATTGTTATTTACTATAATGTGGAGTACCTATGTTTATAGAAATTGCTATTTACTATAATGTGGAGTACCTATGTTTATAGAAATTGCTATCTACTATAATGTGGAGTACCTATGTTTATAGAAATTGTTATTTACTATAATGTGGAGTACCTCTGTTTATAGAAATTGTTATTTACTATAATGTGGAGTACCTATGTTTATAGAAATTGTTATTTACTATAATGTGGAGTACCTCTGTTTATAGAAATTGTTATTTACTATAATGTGGAGTACCTCTGTTTATAGAAATTGTTATTTACTATAATGTGGAGTACCTATGTTTATAGAAATTGTTATTTACTATAATGTGGAGTACCTCTGTTTATAGAAATTGTTATTTACTATAATGTGGAGTACCTATGTTTATAGAAATTGTTATTTACTATAATGTGGAGTACCTATGTTTATAGAAATTGCTATTTACTATAATGTGGAGTACCTATGTTTATAGAAATTGCTATTTACTATAATGTGGAGTACATATGTTTATAGAAATTGTTATCTACTATAATGTGGAGTACCTATGTTTATAGAAATTGTTATCTACTATAATGTGGAGTACCTATGTTTATAGAAATTGTTATTTACTATAATGTGGAGTACCTATGTTTATAGAAATTGCTATTTACTATAATGTGGAGTACCTATGTTTATAGAAATTGTTATCTACTATAATGTGGAGTACCTATGTTTATAGAAATTGTTATCTACTATAATGTGGAGTACCTATGTTTATAGAAATTGCTATTTACTATAATGTGGAGTACCTCTGTTTATAGAAATTGTTATTTACTATAATGTGGAGTACCTCTGTTTATAGAAATTGTTATTTACTATAATGTGGAGTACCTCTGTTTATAGAAATTGTTAGTTACTATAATGTGGAGTACCTCTGTTTATAGAAATTGTTATTTACTATAATGTGGAGTACCTATGTTTATAGAAATTGTTATTTACTATAATGTGGAGTACCTCTGTTTATAGAAATTGTTAGTTACTATAATGTGGAGTACCTCTGTTTATAGAAATTGTTATTTACTATAATGTGGAGTACCTATGTTTATAGAAATTGATATTTACTATAATGTGGAGTACCTATGTTTATAGAAATTGCTATTTACTATAATGTGGAGTACCTCTGTTTATAGAAATTGCTATTTACTATAATGTGGAGTACCTATGTTTATAGAAATTGCTATCTACTATAATCACATAGGAGTAGAGAGAAAAGTGCAAGGATTTTGACTGCCATCAAATCTGATCTGTGAGTACATTCTATCTCAACAACTAGGGATTAGTAAAGGTAATGAATGTCTCCAAAGCTTTATAATAAAATTATGGCAAACATAAGAGTTTCTCAGTAATTATAACTCACATAAACAAAGGTAATCACTTTAAAGGAGCCGAGGTTTCCTGATGAAATCACACATAGTAACCACCTTAACTGTTTGAGTACTTCATGAAATCATAGACATTACACTATATGAAATGCAACTCTCATACATGTATACCATTTCAAGATTGCTTTCAGAGATCAAACGATGCATGTTGTTCTGATTGTTGATATAATGTAAGGGTAGTCTAAGAAGGCAGTTTGTTGTTCTGATTGTTGATATAATGTGAGGGTAGTCTAGGAAGGCAGTTTGTTGTTCTGATTGTTGATATAATGTAAGGGTAGTCTAAGAAGGCAGTTTGTTGTTCTGATTGTTGATATAATGTAAGGGTAGTCTAAGAAGGCAGTTTGTTGTTCAGATTGTTGATATAATGTAAGGGTATTCTAGGAAGGCAGTGTGTTGTTCAGATTGTTGATATAATGTAAGGGTAGTCTAAGAAGGCAGTTTGTTGTTCAGATTGTTGATATAATGTAAGGGTATTCTAGGAAGGCAGTTTGTTGTTCTGATTGTTGATATAGTGTAAGGGTAGTCTAGGAAGGCAGTTTGTTGTTCTGATTGTTGATATAATGTAAGGGTAGTCTAAGAAGGTAGTTTGTTGTTCTGATTGTTGAGATAATGTAAGGGTGGTCTAAGAAGGCAGTTTGTTGTTCTGATTGTTGATATAATGTGAGGGTATTCTAAGAAGGCAGTTTGTTGTTCTGATTGTTGATATAATGTAAGGGTAGTCTAAGAAGGCAGTTTGTTGTTCAGATTGTTGATATAATGTAAGGGTAGTCTAAGAAGGCAGTTTGTTGTTCTGATTGTTGAGATAATGTAAGGGTGGTCTAGGAAGGCAGTTTGTTGTTCTGATTGTTGAGATAATGTAAGGGTAGTCTAAGAAGGTAGTTTGTTGTTGATTGTTGATATAATGTGAGGGTAGTCTAAGAAGGCAGTTTGTTTCAACTATTTGTCCTGTGGAACTTGATAGTTTTATGACGGTTTAGATAATATGGTGTCATTTAGGATATTCACATTGAGTGGAATGTTTTTGTACGTTGTGTTTTTACTGTTTGTCATCTATAACTTGGTGTGAAAGTGTGATGAAGTTAGGGATAATACGTGTGATATGGGACATTTACATAGATTGTACTATGCATTTGAACTATTTGTCATCTATAACTTGGTGTGAAAGTGTGATGAAGGTAGGGATAATATGTGTGATATGGGACATTTACTATTTACATAGATTGTACAATGCATTTGAACTATTTGTCATGTATAACTTGGTGTGATGGCATCATGAAGACTGAGGTAATATGAGTGAATGGTTTTAAAGTACATTGCATTTCCACTGTTTGTAATGTGTAACTGGGTGTAATAGCTGTTAATGGTGCAAAACCATCTTTGTCAAGAACCATTTGGGACAGGCTGACAAGAAGAGATAAAAGTATTACAAGGTATTGTAGATTAGTTGACAGTGACAGATGAAAAGAAGACAAACAACATATGTGTGTTACATAGCTAAGCAAGCAAGTGACATCCATACTGTCCCCAAGGATTAAAATGGGATTTTTTAACAGTCTGTTTGTCTAACCCTAGTTATGTGATCAACAAGTGTAAGCAGCTAGCGTGACTGTTGTCTCAATGGATATAGATGTCAATGACAGATGACGGTACATGTGTCGCAACGGAATAACAGTGTATGAACTGAAAAGATTGAAATGTGTCATAACAACACAACCAAGATGCATGAAATAACAATCTAGTATGCAATATTGCCAACAAATGATATTTGAAACAAGTGTTTTATTTTGGACTATGTGACTGGGAAAACTAGAATACATGCAGTATGCTGTAAAACTGAAATAAATACAGTATGCAGTAAAACTGAAATACGCACAGTATGTGCTGTGAAACCAGAATACACACAGTATACTTTAAAACCAGAATACACACAGTATATTGTACAACTGAAATACAGTGACACCCTACACTGTAAAACTGAAATACACACAGTATGCTGTAAAACCAGAATACATAAAGTATGCAGAATATACACAGTAAGCTGTAAAACCAGAATACACACAGTATAGTGTAAAACTGAAATATACACACTACACTGTAAAACTGAAATACATACATTATGCTGTAAAACTGAAATACACACAGTATGCTGTAAAACCAGAATACATAAAGTATGCAGAATACACACAGTATGCTGTAAAACCAGAATACACACAGTACACTGTAAAACTGAAATACATACATTATACTGTATAACTGAAATACACAGTATGTATGCTGTAAAACCAGAATACACACAGTATGCTGTAAAACCAGAATATATGCAAACAAACTGGAATACAAGCAGTATATTTTAACATCAGAATACAAGCAGTATACTACAAATAAACAAACTGGAATATAAACAGTATACTGTAAAACTAGAATACATGCAGTATACTGTAAACAAACTGGTATACATGCAGTATACTATAAAACTGGTATACATGCAGTATACTATAAAACTGGAATACATGCAGTATACTGTAAAACTGGAATACAAACAATACAGTAACTGTGTACTGTAAATCTAGAATACAATCACTGTATTGTAAAACTGAAACATGAAAAGCACACTATGTAACTGGTATACAAGTAGTATACTTGTATTGTAAAACTGCAGGTTTTTGCTGACATACATGTTCCACTGGTGTGATTTTGTATTGTTATGTTAAATGTAGCTGGTATTAAACAAACATCTCTTTCAGGGTGATAACATTTATTAGAAAGACAACTAAACCACATCTGTACTAAACTGGACATTATGACAATAGCCTAAAAATACAAATTTGAATGTTGTATGGTGACATATACATTACTCAATGACAAAGGGCTTAATATATCACAGCTGAAACTGAATTTGTGAATTATCAACTGCACCTATGATCTTTGAATCATAATCAGAACTGCATTGATTCATCCAAGAGGGGCACTAAGGAAGGGAGGAGAGAAGGGGGGGGGGAGAAATAAAATTATAGTAAGCTCTTAAAGACAGAAACTTTAAGCAGTATAACACAAAACTTTATAAACAATTTAATACAATTACATAAAAGCCAACTCTAAAATACACTTCTATAATAATAACCTGCAGTTACCATTGAGACTGAAACAGATTTATTCCATGGAAACAAATATGCAAATTTCATTATTCTCTTGTTCAAATTTACTGTTTTTATACTTTTATCATACACTTCAAAAATGACACGATAGAAAATGGATGTCATGATGTGAACCCAGTAAAGTATTGTATACCTATGAAGTCATTCATAATTGAAGAGTCCAATAGGTTTCACAGCAGCTGATTCTGGTCATCAGCTTCTATGTATTAATATTTAAGACCTAAAACTATATCTTCAACTTCACATCTCTTTGAAATGGCTTATAATTGACTGCAGTGATTGCAGTACTGGGCATCTGCTGATTGATTTATCTATTCAGCTCTTTTTTTCCCCTCCACAAAGCCATCAAAATCATCATGCATTAGGATTTTTATAAGACCTATTCAAAGTCGTGTGGAAGAATTTACTTTACTTGGTTAGATGGCCATAATTTAAATATATATATATATAAGATGGACCTAATGTGTATAATGTCTTCATGGACAGTCGACAGAGACAACACACATGTCATATTGATAGGACTAAGAATTGCAAGTGGCAAAGTGACACCTTCAATGTCTGCCTAAAGCTCTTATCAATTATGTTTCTTCCTATTATCCTTACTGATGGCACCTATATTGAGCTATATGTACTAGACAAACAGCTGGGTAAATATCTTCAGCAAAGGTTCGATACATGTATATCTGCTATAAACTAGTTGGTAACTTTCACATTTTCTAGTTGGTTTACTGAGTGTACTGTAGCAATGATGAGGTATTTGGTGGAAATGTATGTACACAATGCAAGGGTGATGCCGTGATCAGTTATCTAAAGATCATCATTACACTGTCCATCCATGGCTATACTTGACATTGACAGATTGACAGGTTGAAAATGTGCACAATGCAAGGGAATGAATAGAAAGTTAACTATGATGTGTTCATATGAGAGGGCCTACCTGTGGTCTTCTCATTGGAATGAATAGAAAATTAGTTTACTATGATGTGTTCATATGAGAGGGCCTATCTGAGGTCTCATTGGAATGAATAGAAAGTTTACTATGATGTGTTCATATGATAGGGCCTACCTATGGTCTTCTCATTGGAATTAATAGAAAATTAGTTTACTATGATGTGTTCATATGAGAGGGCCTATCTGTGGTCTTCTCATCGGAATTAATAGAAAATTAGTTTACTATGATGTGTTCATATGAGAGGGCCTATCTGAGGTGTCATTGGAATGAATAGAAAGTTAACTATGATGTGTTCATGAGAGGGCCTACCTGTGGTCTTCTCATTGGAATTAATAGAAAATTAGTTTACTATGATGTGTTCATATGAGAGGGCCTATCTCCTGTTCAATTTTGATGTTGAAAGATGGAAAGATATGTTGGGAACTCAGATGCTATTCTTTTAAATTTATACACCATGACGTTACACAGTAATACTAACAAGTATGGCCATCAACAGATTCAACAAACTTGAATTACGTAAATCTCATATTCTGTTATGTGCACAATCTATAACAGTTTATACAAACTGTAACACAACCCTGGATTTCAATGCTACAATAAATGTATAGTTATATTGAATTTTGATATGCTATAAAATGTCATTTTAATATCTATATTCATAATTAGTTGAGTATACTTCATTTCAAGTTCTTCATGACTATTACTTTTTAGTCAGACTATATTATATGAATCGTCACGCTATATAATGACAGTTTCCTTTGCAATCATTTTGCTCATTAGTATTGTTGACATAAATAACTCTAGGTAATGTATTGAACCTCAGTCATTCAAATCTGACTATTCCTGTGGTTTATGTCATAAATATGCCATTATTATTATGATTATTAATATCAATCACTGCTATCATTACAATATGATAAAGTATGAAAATAGAAAGCAATGATTGTAATGTAATAATTGTCTAGCAAAGAGCATTACTATGCTGTTAGAATCTAGTTTAGAAAAATGAAAATACCATGTACATGTATATGACAATATAAATTATAATTATGAATGGTTGCATTTTATCCAATAGGTTCATTATGGATGTTATGACAACAATGACTTGATCCCAACTGGCTTAATCTCAATGTTCTGATTTAAATAAGACAATGTCACCCACTATTAAGCTGGTCTCCCTTTTATAGTGCATGTTCTAGTTTAGTCACTGTCAGTGTGCCCTCTAATAGAGGAAAACATCTTTATTAGCCAGTCAGATGATGAAAACTAGGTTTTCTTGCCAGTTACCACACAGTAAGAAATAGGGAACACCAACTTGTGGTGTGTCAACAGAAATTACATGTATGTACATGAATTGACTTAGACTTAGAGGCATATTGGTCACTGCACACAAACATTGCTTTTATTAACACTGTTCATGCTATATCTATTTAGATGGACTTGCTGAAGCAGGCTTTTCAGTAAATCAATAAATTGTTATAAGAATGTTATGATTAGAATGGTGGATGGCAATAAAAGTAGGTGTACTTACTCCTGTAGGAAATGTTCCAGGTCTCCTGCAAAGAAGTCATCTCCCAGTTGATCAGATATCCTAACAAAGTTGGCAATAAGAGTTCCTTGTTTGTACACTAAAAGAGCTGGAAGTCCTTGTGCAGTCTGTAAACAACAAAATGAAAGTTAATTTACACTGACACAGAAGGTATCCATGGATTGCCATGATATTCTTTAGTTCAAAGGTGGATGCAATAAGCATACCCAACCTAAGGGAGCCTTCAGTAATTACAATTAGGCTTTCTGGTATCAGACTTAGGCTGTGCATTAGGTTTAACTGGTACCCATACCAAGCATAACCCAGTATTATCAGACAGGGCAAGGCTGGGCATTATGTTATTTCGTACCCATACCAAATATAACCTAGTATTATCAGTGCAAAGCTGGGCATTAGGTTATCTGGTACCCATACCAAATATAACCTAGTATTATCAGTGCAAAGCTGGGCATTAGGTTATTTGGTACCCACACCAAATATAACCTAGTATTATCAGTGCAAAGCTGGGCATTAGGTTATTTGGTACCCATACCAAATATAACCTAGTATTATCAGTGCAAAGCTGGGCATTAGGTTATTTGGTACACATACCAAATATAACCTAGTATTATCAGTGCAAAGCTGGGCATTAGGTTATTTGGTACCCACACCAAATATAACCTAGTATTATCAGTGCAAAGCTGGGCATTAGGTTATTTGGTACCCACACCAAATATAACCTAGTATTATCAGTGCAAAGCTGGGCATTAGGTTATCTGGTACCCATACCAAATATAACCTAGTATTATCAGTGCAAAGCTGGGCATTAGGTTATCTGGTACCCATACCAAATATAACCTTAGTATTATCAGTGCAAAGCTGGGCATTAGGTTATCTGGTACCCATACCAAATATAACCCAGTATTATCAGACAGGGCAAGGCTGGGCATTAGGTTATTTGGTACCCATACCAAATATAACCTAGTATTATCAGTGCAAAGCTGGGCATTAGGTTATTTGGTACCCACACCAAATATAACCTAGTATTATCAGTGCAAAGCTGGGCATTAGGTTATTTGGTACCCATACCAAATATAACCTAGTATTATCAGTGCAAAGCTGGGCATTAGGTTATTTGGTACCCACACCAAATATAACCTAGTATTATCAGTGCAAAGCTGGGCATTAGGTTATTTGGTACCCACACCAAATATAACCTAGTATTATCAGTGCAAAGCTGGGCATTAGGTTATTTGGTACCCATACCAAATATAACCTTATCAGTGCAAAGCTGGGCATTAGGTTATCTGGTACCCATACCAAATATAACCCAGTATTATCAGACAGGGCAAGGCTGGGCATTAGGTTATTTGGTACCCATACCAAATATAACCTAGTATTATCAGTGCAAAGCTGGGCATTAGGTTATTTGGTACCCACACCAAATATAACCTAGTATTATCAGTGCAAAGCTGGGCATTAGGTTATTTGGTACCCATACCAAATATAACCTAGTATTATCAGTGCAAAGCTGGGCATTAGGTTATTTGGTACCCACACCAAATATAACCTAGTATTATCAGTGCAAAGCTGGGCATTAGGTTATTTGGTACCCACACCAAATATAACCTAGTATTATCAGTGCAAAGCTGGGCATTAGGTTATTTGGTACCCATACCAAATATAACCTTATCAGTGCAAAGCTGGGCATTAGGTTATTTGGTACCCACACCAAATATAACCTAGTATTATCAGTGCAAAGCTGGGCATTAGGTTATTTGGTACCCACACCAAATATAACCTAGTATTATCAGTGCAAAGCTGGGCATTAGGTTATTTGGTACCCATACCAAATATAACCTAGTATTATCAGTGCAAAGCTGGGCATTAGGTTATTTGGTACCCATACCAAATATAACCCAGTATTATCAGACAGGGCAAGGCTGGGCATTAGGTTATTTGGTACCCATACCAAATATAACCTAGTATTATCAGTGCAAAGCTGGGCATTAGGTTATTTGGTACCCATACCAAATATAACCTAGTATTATCAGTGCAAAGCTGGGCATTAGGTTATTTGGTACCCATACCAAATATAACCCAGTATTATCAGACCAAGGCTGGGCATTAGGTTATTTGGTACCCATACTAAATATGCATAAGCATAAATTACCTAACCAGAGCTATGGCATATGGCATCTGGTATGTTAAACACATCTGAAATATGCAATATACGGGAAATAGACAACAAAATGAAATTTTTGCTTTTCTTGTTGCCGATTATTGTTCACTTGTATTGCTAGATCAGGAAATCGGTTTGTTAATGTTTCATATTTCAGTAACATCATGAAAATTATGTCTTCTGATATTATATTGCAAGCACTTTAGAATTTGTAGATAATTTACCACATGTGTACTCCACATGTACCTAACTTTATTCAAAGTTTTTGTTACCCTGACTTCTACAAGAACTTTGATTGTTCCTACACTTTTTGTCATAACCCTTGACACACTATAACCATCTATATTTTACAGGAAATCACATGAGATTGAATAGGATGGCAAACACACAAAGTTATCACATGGTTCATTTATTTTGATACAAGTTTCTTGTGTGGTCTCATGTAAAGATTAGGAGTGTTTGCTATCAAGCCACGTTCTGCTGGATGACTAATGTTTGAAGTCATCCACCTTTATCACTCAGTTGTCACTCTTTAAAGATAGTAACTCAATAAAAACAAGACAATTGTTATAATACGTCATGTACAATTTGCACGTGTACATTCTAAATAGACATTGTGCAAAAACATCAATCTTTAATTTGACTATGAACCTCTGTATCTTCTAACAAAACAACATGAAGTTGTCCAATTATCAAACAGGAATGAAACATGAAATAACTTCTTGAAAAAGGCTGCTCAGATGGAAACCTAGTCAATGATTCAAACCATTTTTGAACATAATTACTACTATATGAAATAATAGCATTTCTGTAAACTTTGAGTTTTGGAGAGTCATTTCACGATTTTATACCATTAACATTAGGCACGGTGCGATTATCTGAAGCACTTAGGAGTCATGAACTTTCATATTCTGATATTACATAATGCATGTCTGCTGATTCCCATGAGGCAATGCGTGTCCCTGGCAAGGAACTCCACTAGGCAATGAACAGGAAAACAAGTGTCAACTCAGTATTTCTCAGCAATTGCATGTAATGTAAGTGATGTAAAATCATGAAATGACTCTCCAGAACCCAAAGTTTATGAAAATAGCTTTACTTCCTACAGTGGCATTCCCATTCCATTTTTACTAATACAATGTTTTACAAAAATACAAGTCTAGACTAGAATTACCTACGCTTGCATAATTACCTGCATTATATAAAAAAAAAGTATGGACAATTGAGAAAAGGAAGTTCAAACAATGAGAAATTTCCTTCCAATAAAATATTATATAGTACTTGTATGAAAGACATTGAAAATATCTTTAGAGGAATTGGCAACTAATAGATTTGTTAAACTTTCCCCCTCACACTATATTTCAGGCATTAAGCAATTGATGGAGAGGTACATAGAGGTCTTCTATACAGATAACTCAAAGCAATTAGTAGGAATCAGTAAATTTGGTTTACATTCATTTTACGCCATTATTAATGATCAAAAGAGGAAAAATTTATGGATTGTATTTTAAGTGCTGTAGAAATTTCTTACTTTTGGAATCAAAAAGTGGCGACCGCTGAACTACTTTGAGCTAATATCTCTTAAACCAAGATAATGTGAATGGAAATATTGGATTTAAAAACCATCAGGGGAAAGTGAGCAATAAAATTCACTTTAACGCTGCCCTCCATTAGAGGATTTGACGTTTATCTTTCTTTACAGAACACTAGGGAAATCATACATGCATGAATTGGCCATTAAAAATCACAACTGCCAATTATGCCAACTGTTGTCACTGACTCTATTATGTACACAATGGTTACTTTGTTTTTTGTGAGAATCAATGATTGCCTTTACTCTTCAAATCTTAATACCAACAATAAATCATAGCTTTTAAAACACAGACCATTTTGACACAGGTTCAATACAATTTCAATATTGGGTTAATGATAATTATTCATCATTTTAAAATATCTTTTAATACTTTTATACAACACATACTATCTCAAGATTATGTTCATATATGCAGTCATACATCTAGTATGAATACAGAAACACATGATTGTACATGAAACAACAAACAAAAACAAGTATTTCAGTAAAGAAAGGTACAATTTATCTGGATATGAGGTCTAATGATGTCAAATTTGACCTTGGAGGTCAAGGGTCATGGGGTCAAACAGATAAACGTAATGGATCATTAGGAAATACTTTAAGTATATATGATAACAAATATAGAGTAATACTCTACATTTGTTATCATATATAGTCTCCAAAATCAGCAAGAAATGGCATTCTTTTGATACAAAATGTTGAAAGTCAAGGTCAAGTCTGCTCGCTCTTTTAAAGTTCATTGTAGGGAGAGTTCTGAATGTGTACTCTTACAACATACAAGAATAAATTTTATATCTTTTATGTTGGCCTTCCCTTGGGTGATTGCTATGCCAAATATCTATCATATCATTCTTGTTTTCAAAGAATGTGGAATATTCAGTATATCAAATCATTCAAGCCATGCATCTAGTGATGTCTAATGGACAACTCATTTGCCTTCCTGAAATTTTCAGAAACATCTGACAACATGACAGACCAGTAAGGTGTTGGCCAGGATTTCTACATTATTGTGAGTTCTGTTATATATTGACTTTGGCCATGACTAGTGCATTAGTTTTACTATGTACTGAGGTAGGCCAGGGTTGCTACATTAGTTTTACTATGTACTGAGGTGGGCCAGAATTGGTACATTAGTTTTACTATGTACTGAGGTGGGCCAGAATTGGTACATTAGTTTTACTATGTCCTGAGGTGGGCAAGAATTGGTACATTAGTTTTACTATGTACTGAGGTGGGCCAGGATTGCTACATTAGTTTTACTATGTCCTGAGGTGGGCCAGGATTGGTATTAGTTTTACTATGTACTGAGGTGGGCCAGAATTGCTACATTAGTTTTACTATGTAATGATGTAGGCCAGGATTGGTACATTAGTTTTACTATGTCCTGAGGTGGGCCAGGATTGGTACATTAGTTTTACTATGTACTGAGGTGGGCCAGGATTGGTACATTAGTTTTACTATGTACTGAGGTGGGCCAGGATTGATACATTAGTTTTACTATGTACTGAGGTGGGCCAGGATTGATACATTAGTTTTACTATGTACTGAGGTGGGCCAGAATTGGTACATTAGTTTTACTATGTACTGAGGTGGGCCAGGATTGCTACAGTAGTTTTACTATGTACTGAGGTGGGCCAGGATTGGTACATTAGTTTTACTATGTACTGAGGTGGGCCAGGATTGGTACATTAGTTTTACTACGTACTGAGGTGGGCCAGGATTGGTACATTAGTTTTACTATGTACTGAGGTGGGCCAGGATTGGTACATTTTTACTACGTACTGAGGTAGGCCAGGATTGGTACATTAGTTTTACTCTATGCACTAACTTATTAGGTGGGCCAGGATTGATGTATTAGTTTTATTTAGGTACTAACTTAGGTGGGTCAGGATTGGTGTATTAGTTTTACCATGCACTGTATGTACATTTAACTGCATCCAACTCACCAACCAGTGTCATTGCATGTATGTACACTTTGCAGTGTGTTGACAAATACACTGAAATTGTGAGTACAGGTATGACCTGATGTCAGATTATAGCATGACTCTATAGTTATCCATAATATAGATTACTCTGCCATGATAAATGATGAGATCCTGTCAAAAACACAGGCTGTTAAAGTGGACTTATTCTGTTGATTTCATACAAAGTGATGACATATTGATATACATGTATTAATCCTTGAGGAAAAATGATATACATAATATATTGTCTGATGATCGCACAATGTGTGAAACTCCGAGTTACAACCAAGAATGACTTCCAGTACTACCAAAAATATATGTATATATATATATATATATATATATATATATATATATATATATATATATATATATATATATATATATATATATATATATAAAATATATATATATATATATATATATATATATATATATATATATATATATATATATATATATATATATATATATATATATATATATATATATATATATATATATAAATTATATATATATATATATATATATATATATATATATATAAATTATATATATATATCGGAAACTCCACTTAGTGGAGTCAGAGATATACCAAGAGCATCTTATTAGTATTCATAAGGCTAAAGTATGATAAATCTCAACATTTACAATGATTTATGCAGTTTTAGAAGAAAAGGCATTTAGCAAAGACTTATTACATGAATAAATTAAGTAGAATACACCTTGGGCCATAAATATTCTCTATTTGTTTCCCTTGTCAGCAATTCTTTCTTTTGAAATTTTAACACATGTTCAGTGAATGAATTTTGTGTTGAATTTATACCACATGTAAACCAAGGTGAAATATGGGATTTATACACTGGTTGTTCTATGACATGCATAGATCTATACATACTAGTTAATACTTGGTTGTACGGCGCTCAGACCTTGGGTTAAAACATTCACACTTGCCATTATTTCTCTCTCTTAAATTATACTTGTGCAAGAATAAGTATATTATTCTCTGAAATCTGTCTTCATTCTGCCAGAAAGCATGATTTTGTCAACACTCCTCTTCTACTTATAATGACAAAGCCCCATACGTCATTCACATTTTACTTAGTTGAATGAAGAAATATATGTCCTAACATGTCATCTCACATACTATGGTAAACAATATCATTTTCTATCTTATATAAAGTATAGAGAAAGCTTGACTTACAAACTTGCCACTAAGTGGAGTTTCCGATGACTTGATTGCACAAAATTTAACACTTGGGTATTCCACAGCTAGACATTGCATACATCCATTTACAGCATCACAACCTCTCACGTCCTGTCAAAAAATAACATGAAACATTATACCGGTAACATTTATATTATGTAGAATTACATATTGTATACATTATTTGTCAATTACTTGTCAATGTGTGAAAGTCAAAATGAAAACACAGGAACGTTAATTCTCAGTACCTCATGCTAGAGGGTGAAAATAGAACAAGAAGGTTGGCTTGTTTGCACACAAAACCTACAGTAATGTATGTGTACAGCATGAAGCAACAGTCATGGTGTTGGCAAAGAAATCAAATGAAAATATTTGGGTAATAAGAATTCCAAACGTTTAGGATCTCTTGACCCATCTCTGGGATGCTATCATCTCAGTCTATGAGGTTATAGTTTCTAAGTTGATACAAACTTGGTGTCCCAACCCTTTCTTGTCCCCTTCTATGACATCCAAGTCCCTGGGATATCTCCTGTCCCCTTCTGAGATATGATCATAGTCTGTTGGTAGTATCCAAGCCCCTGGGATATTTCCTGTCCCCTTCTATGCTGATGTTAGTAGTATCCAAGTCCCTGGGATATCTCCTGTCCCCTCCTATGCTGATGTCAGTAGTATCCAAGTCCCTGGGATATCTCCTGTCCTCTTCTATGATATGATCATAGGCTGTCGGTAGTATCCAAGTCTCTGGGATATCTCCTGTCCCCTCCTATGCTGATGTCAGTAGCACTAGTGCATTGATATATGTCCCCTTCTATGATATGATCTTAGTCTGTCAGTAGTATCCAAGTCCCTGGGATATCTCCTGTCCCCTTCTATGATATGATCTTAGTCTGTCAGTAGTATCCAAGTCCCTGGGATATCTCCTGTCCCCTTCTATGATATGATCATAGTCTGTCAGTTGTATCCAAGTCCCTGGGATATCTCCTGTCCCCTTCTGAGATATGATCATAGTCTGTCAGTAGTATCCAAGTCCCTGGGATATCTCCTGTCCCCTTCTGAGATATGATCATAGTCTGTCAGTAGTATCCAAGCCCCTGGAATATCTCCTGTCCCCTTCTGAGATATGATCATAGTCTGTCAGTAGTATCCAAGCCCCTGGGATATCTCCTGTCCCCCTCTATGATGATATCAAATTGATACATGTATTTTCATCTGTATGTCATACACTGTATATACAATGTAATTAGCTTTGGTTTGCTGACACTTGAAATTAAGGTACATTGTAGGTTCACACGTTGAGAATACCCCTCTAAATAACAATGCAAACAAAAACTTATTTCTGTCAATTCCTTTCCTGAGATTCCATTTATCTTTTATTCCCATGTGTACTTCATAGTTGTTCATTGAAGTTTAAGCTTCAACTCTGCCTAGCCTACATTTGGTAATAAAATCCATTACTAGAAATATGTGTATTGTTCAGTTTGCTAAATTAAAGTTTCAATGTCTTATACTTGTTGTCAGGTTCAATAATTGAAAATCAAATCATAATGTACTTCACATATCAAGCCTTATGGTTTTCAGTGTCTTATCATATTTTTGCAATACTGCCATGCTCCACTTATTTTGACATACATACTACACAGGTAAATTTGTGATCTAGTTTTGTCAACCTAATTTGATGGTTGACAGCACTTCTAAAATTGTATATGTTCTACAAACATATTAATATGTCTCAAAAATATATGCCAGTAGCATTGACACATGACTAGTGCACTGATATATGCCAGTAGCATTGACACATGACTAGTGCATTGATATATGCCAGTAGCATTGTTACATGACTAGTGCATTGATATATGCCAGTAGCATTGACACATGACCAGTGCATTGATATATGCCAGTAGCATTGACACATGACTAGTGCATTGATATATGCCAGTAGCATTGACACATGACTAGTGCATTGATATATGCCAGTAGCATTGACACATGACTAGTGCATTGATATATGCCAGTAGCATTGTCACATGACTAGTGCATTGATATATGCCAGTAGCATTGTCACATGACTAGTGCATTGATATATGCCAGTAGCATTGTCACATGACTAGTGCATTGATATATGCCAGTAGCATTGACACATGACTAGTGCATTGATATATGCCAGTAGCATTGTCACATGACTAGTGCATTGATATATGCCAGTAGCATTGTCACATGACTAGTGCATTGATATATGCCAGTAGCATTGACACATGACTAGTGCATTGATATATGCCAGTAGCATTGTCACATGACTAGTGCATTGATATATGCCAGTAGCATTGACACATGACTACTGTACTGCATTGATATATGCCATTAGCATTGACACATGACTAGTGCATTGAACCTACTAAATTCAGTGCTGTAGGCAAAGAAAAACAATCATTTGCTGGTCTTGCTATATCGGCTTTGTCATGGTTGCTTGAATGTTTTGTTTTCAAATTATGATAAATAATACTTTACTTAAATGATAAGAGTTTGTTTTATTTTGACAGCAAAAAAGTTGTTGTTTGTACAAATCATAAGAAAAGTGAATAACAAATATCCAACAATAACATTGGGAGAGGTGTTATCTTATCATTTGCAAATTTACAGAATTACATGCCTTATGAAATGTAAATTTTATGAATTCCACAAGATTTTAGATATGTACAGACTGAAATATATGATCATACATTCAGCTTATATTTGACACTTTAAGTTTCAGGGTGAAGTTTTAACCATAGACTTGTTCTATGGCAATTTCCCAACATTCTCAGACATGAACACAAAGACAAACATAGACAGACAGACAGACAGACAGATTTTCTCTTTTACTTATTGCGTCCAGTGTTTCGAAAACAACATTAGACATGACCTGTGGTAAATCCACAGAACGAAGACATACATACATACATATATTACATACATACATACATACATACACACAGACAGACACACACAGACATACATACATGCATATATACATACATACATACATACATACATACAATACAATACATACAGACAGCCAGACAAAGACAGACAGACAGACAGACAGACAGACAGACAGACAGACAGACAGACAGACAGACAGACAGATGCATATATGCAAATACACACATATACAATTACATTTTGAACTGATACTTTTAGTTAAGTTGTGCTATAATAGCTTTTGTACATGTAAGTACAATTTACCCAATCATATAAACATTGTACCATTAACTATATTTAGGCAGACCTGATGATATTCAATAACAGGACAATATCCCACAGACTTGGCTTTCTGGCAGTTTCTTGGCTAATAGGGCGAAAGCTAGTCCAATTTTTGGAAACCTTTTGAGTTGAATTTTGTTGAGGCCAGCCAATTTTAATGAATTTTTGTGTTTTCAAGGTATTTTAGTCAGTGTATACATAAAATACAGGTGGGCACTGTATAAAGATAGTATTTACCAGATTATGATTCGGTAATCTTCTTACAAGTCACCAGCTACCAAAATAGAAAATCCATTTTTCTGTTGATAATCAGTAAATCTTAAAAGCTATCTCAGGAAATGTCTCTACACAGTATCTCAGTGTACGTCAACAAATCTTATAGCTGCAGCTGTGATAAACATCCTACACACAGACCATAATTGATGATTTCTCATTAAAAGAACTGAATCATAGATCAGTTTGAACACTACTTTTATGACATGACATGATGTGATACAGATTGAATACAATGTCTTTTTATGTTACCTTGGATAAAGTAATCTTTGAAGATGATTAAAATTAATGGTGGTTGTCTTGAATGGCCAATGCCAACTTTAATCTCAGATGGCAGCTGGAACACAGACATAGGCAAAGAACAAAGTGAAGTCTGTCAATGTTTCCTATTTTTTCTTTGCCAGGTTTCACTGATATGATAAAAATAAGTGGGGAAAAGTCAGCTGAAGAGGAAATTCTTACAAAGTTGTGAATGGCTCTAGTTTGCAGACGAAACTAGTGGCAAATATAACTGATTTTTTTCTTCCGTAAGGAAGAGATATATTTATGGGTGGAAGTCTGTGTGTGTGTGTGTGTGTGTCTGTCTGTCTGTGTCTCTCTGTGTCTGTCTGTGTCATCGTTTTCTCCATAACGGCTTGCTCAATTCAAACAAAATTTTGAAGACGTATTCCGTAGGGTAATGGCAAGACTTGATTAGGTTTTGGTAAAAATCCCATGAATATTAATGAGCAATTTACGTAATTAATGATTTATAATGAAATAGGCGATATCTCAAGAATGCACGCTTCAAATTCATTATAACTTGGTACACACATTTGCGATACCAAAGCGCACCTGTCCTGAAAATATTACTAATGTAGCTTTTAGTTTTAATAAGTTATTGGCATATTTTCGATTGGCCACAAAAAGAAAAAAATAGTTTCTCATCAGGAAATGTCATCGAAAGTGGTGCGACTTTATCACCATTTTCTAAAACACGACAGGCTCAAATTAAACGAAATTTATTGCATGTGTTCTGTAGGGTAGTGACAAGAACTGTTTAGGTTTCGGTAAACATCCCAAGAAAATTAACGAGAAATTTACATAATTAATGGTTTCCGGTAATTAGGCTATATCTCAAAAATGCACACTTCAAATTTAATATAATTTGATACATGCATTTGCGATACCAAAGCACACCTGTCCTGAAAATATTATTGATGTAGCTTTTAGTTTTAATAAATTTTGGCATATTTTTGTAGGCCACTAAAAAGGAAAAAAAAATAGTTTCTCGTCAGGAAATGTTGTCTAAAGTGGTACGACGATGTGCTTATTTTTTTTTTTTTACATTCTCAACAAATGTCACAGTACATGTTGTGGTTGGCCAGGAGATCACTAACAGCAATGAGCAAATAGCAATCAATGAGAAAAAATAACTTATTACATATGTTCTGTTGTATTCCAACAATTGTCTGTAGGAATGACAATCTCAAAACTTTGCCCTTACGAAAGACATTCAGTTTACGTCTGGTCTAATCTGACTTGCCACCATATAATTACTTCTTGACATGTAGATAAAGTTGATGCTTTAAAAGGTTGTGATGAGTCATCTTTTGGCAAGGTTACAATCAAGTTTTGTAATTAAATGAAAGAGAAAAACTCTCTACATGTACATGTACATGTACATGAGTATGGTGACGAGGAATGCATATTAACAACTTTTCAGCCTTGTGCTGCAAAATGAGGGCAGCCCAATATCATGAATATGTTACATGGTCTGTGTGCACATAACTATAAAGTAGCAACATACTAATTATCCAACTATGTATTATTCCAGTACATAAACTAAGTGGCACAAGCCAAGTTCAGCAAAAAAGATGGAATGTATACCCAGGTTGTTCTACACCATGACAATGCATGTCTACATCATTAGTTCTGCTGTGTTTGAAATATGAGTCAAAATGTTCAAAACTGTCAATAATTTCTTGCTTTAGCTGGAAAATACTCGTGACCTAAGGGTGTTGTCACTGTTTGTCTAATCACTTGTGTTTTCCTTGGCTAAATGAAGAAACACATTGGGGAATAATATCTAAGTACATATCAAACATGATTGGGTATTTTGCAGCCACCATTTACCATATTTTACAAAAAACTAATTTTCCATTCAAAACACAGCTGAAATGTTAGTACTATTCAAAAATCTAACAAGTCTTCTTGGAAGACACAATCCCCCCCCCCCCCCCAACACAACACTTTACTTCTATGCGACTGAATGGAGACATGATTCAAAAGAAATTGGTGGCAACAAATAAATACTACTGATAATGAAGGAAATTGCTGAAATTCAAGGTCAAAGGTCAATACTCAAAAGAAAGCTTAAACCTGGTAATATGAGGGTAGATATTTGTTGAATGTAGTCTCTATGTATTAATATTTTTGAGTAATATGGTAAATCATGATTGTTCACTACAAATACAAATGTATGGCTGCCATTAAGTAAAAAGTCATATGAACACCAAAACTAATGAATGCATATTATGTTTATCTCCTTCTGCATTATCTATATATGACATTAGGCACATAATTGTTACAGAGTGTCTGCAATATGTAAGTAATAGCTTAATTCCCATGGCCTACCCTATAGGTCAAGGTAAAGGTCAATGGTCACTCCTACAAGAAAGCTTGCATATGATTATATGGGGTTAGACACTTGAATAGAGTCTATGTATTGAAGTTTTTGAGTTATGCAGTATAAAATATAGTGATGTTTTACTACAAATATGGCTGCCATTCTGTAAAAATTACATGAGCACCAAAAATAGTGCTTGTGTATAGTTCTTTTCTTCAGATTACCTATAAATGTGATTTAAAAGAAATTAGCAATGTGTAAACACTATGTGTCTGTGACAGGCAGGAATTGGCTAGATTTTGATAATTAACCTAGAAGGTCAAGGTCAAGGTCAAAGTCTCCAAAGATAGCTTGCATCTGATAATATGGGAGTAGACACTTGACTGGAATCGCTATGTATTACAGTTTTTGAGTTATGCAGTAAATATTGATTTTTAACTACAAATATGGCTGTCGTTCGGTCAAATTTGCATATAACAAAAAACAAATTGGCATGCATATGTCCCATATGTCACCTTTTTGCCAGGTTTAAAAAAAATTGGATATTGCATGTCTGAGAAATGACGTATTTTGGACAGAGGACGGATGAACGGATGCACACACACAGATGAGAAGGACGCATGCACAGATGCACAGACGGAGCCAATTGTAGTAGCTTACATGTACCCCTTTGGGACTCCAGGGAGAAGTTAAAAAGACAACTGAAAGAATGATAATTTACTATTGTGGCAAAGAATATTGATGAATAACATAAAGGAAATACTTAGACTGCAGTCCATGCAGCTTTGTATGATTCCCTCTTTCATCTTATCCACAGCACTGTTTGAAATTACAACGAGCCACTAGGGAAATAATCCTAAAAGATACAGCTAATTGAAAATGGCATTGATGACACTTGCTAAAGATAATCGAACAGAATGATTGATTTGTGTGACATAGCATTACTATCATGCAAAGGTAGCCTGACATTTTGTGATACCTTGATGAACACAAGGTGTTCGAACTTGCAGCATTGTCAAGTTTTACACTTTATGAGAATTAATTAACAACCCCTCCTCACCCCTAGCAACAAGACTCAAACATTTGTTGTTGTTCACACTCATGTGTTAGCGAGTGATTAACAGAAACGCTAATAATGATGAATCTTCAAATCTCAGTCTAGCAAGTGATCAACGTGAGAGCTAACAACGACAAATTTCAGTCTAGCGAGTAATCAAGATGACCGCTAACAACAACAAATCTCAGTCTAGCAAGTGATCAATGTGAGAGCTAACAACGACAAATCTCAGTCTAGCAAGTGATCAACGTGAGAGCTAACAACGACAAATGTCAGTCTAGTGAGTAATCAAGATGACCGCTAACAACGACAAATCTCAGACTAGCAACGTGAGAGCTAACAACAACATATCATTTATAACATGATCATATTTTCTGCATTGAATATCTCAATTCAAAATGATACCTTTGCTCTATGTACATCCTAAACTTTAATGTTTTTGACTCTTTCCAACATTTAGAAATGCAATTTGTAAATCGCTGATCAGATCACTTTGACTCAAAAAAATTTCCAACTGAGCACCCTAAGTACCATCTGCACCTGGTACCATTGCAATTTCATGTGATGAGTTTAATCCTGAGCACACAACATGTACCATATACTATTTCTGTATTATAAGTTGATAAAGTGTTTGTCCATGATTTATGTACAGTAAAGATGGACGGATGGACAGATTGGTGGATGGATGGACAGATGGATGGACAGACAGATAGATGGATGGATGGATGAACAGATGGATGGACAGACAGATAGATGGATGGATGAACAGATGGATGGACAGACAGATAGATGGACAGACAGATATATGGACGGATGAACAGATGGATGGCCAGGCAGATGGATGGCCAGACAGATAGATGGATGGACGGACATTCCAATGGCACAGTGTGTTCTTTTTTACAATGAAAATTAATCAAGCTGCTACAACTTAGAAGTGAGTCACCCAACACTGTTTTTAGAGATAGTCAAGGTCAAAAAGGACCTCCAATCAAAACTTTCTATCAGTATGATGCAATGAATTCAACAATCAAAACCATGTGTTGTGTCTCACTAGTATATCTTGTGAACATTTCGGAAAGTGAGATCACATATAGACTAATTTAGGAATGTTTTGCTACCATTTTGACTATGAATGATCTAAAAAAAACCAACGCTCGACTCATTCTCTTTTTCGAAGCTTAGTTAATTTTCAATGTATCAGCTGTATGTACATGTATGTCGTTATATCAAAAAAGGTTTTTACTTTGTTTAAGTTCACTGCAAAGTCACTGCTCTGAATAGTACCAATACTTGTATTATTTTGCTGATGAAAATGCAAACTTGCAAGTCGTAATTCTTGACTAAACATTTCTCATACCTTTATGCTTTGCTGATCATGTCTTTAGTTATGTTATTTCTATATCTATTGATCTGACATGTTTTTAAAACTTATTCAATGAACTGTTTAAAATAAATTGTTCAAAACTTATGTGTATACCTTTGACAGAATGATAAACATCTTTTTTCCGATGTAGATTGGTATTTGGAGGATCAAATTTCACTTCTATGTTATACTTTTTGTTTGAAGTGTGTGGTGGATGTATACATTGAATAGGGAATGGTCTAGCATGAATGTGTATACCTTTGACAGAATGATAACCATCTTTTTTCCGATGTAGATTGGTATTTGGAGGATCACATTTCACTTCTATGTTATACTTTTTGTTTGAAGTGTGTGGTGGATGTATACATTGAATAGCGAATGGTCTAGCATGATAGATTTAAAAGCCAGGAACAGATGATGACTTGTGTTAGTTCACATTACAGCTTGCTGATTTATATAATATGTGCATTGATATTTACATACCAATTAGGAAATAATTATTACCATACAGTGAAAATTGTGTGCAATACATTTTAACTTTTGCTGTACTAAACTTTGACTTCTCTATTTTGAAGTATACATTGTTTTCAAAGAGAACATATATTCTCACATCCCCAACCCTTACGTTTCAAATACACAAAGAATGTGCTTAAATTCTCAATTTCAATGATTTCTTCATCTTTTTGTTCAATGTCCAACTATATAGAGGTTACAAACAAAATTTGAATCTGCATTAAAAGTTAACATATTGCTTACAGTCAAAATTCATAATTATCCAGTATGTGCAATGTACATATATGCCAGTTTCACAGTATACGGACTTATCGGGAATTAAGGGTACGATACATATGGTCACCATACGTTTGATAACATCGCCACTTAATACAAAAGTCTGCATCAACAACTAGTGGCACAATAGGCATTAAAACAAACCACTGTCGTATGGGAACAATAAATTTGATATGAGTAATGTTATTTTTACCAACATATGGTGGCTCCAGTCTTTGTCTCGTTATTTCCCAGCTGTTTTTGTCTGTATGGGTACTATTAAAGTTACATTTTTATCATTATAGCATTACTTGAATGGGAAACTATTATCTACTACCCTGTCTGGCCTATCCAACTTTACTTCCTGAAATGCTATAAGTTGGCTCCAACTTAGATTAAAGGTCAGAGGTCACTCTATTGCACACTAATTTACATGTCAAACCTGACATGTACATGTATACAAGAGTACATTAGCCTAGATCTTGAGCTCAAGGGGTATCATTCAAAGCCTTATTCCTAATATTACAGAATTTACATAAATCTAACAATTGGTTGTGTTTGTCAGGAGGGAGGAGTGTCTACAGTGAAGTTATTAAAGCATGTACAATTTTCACTAGGTTACTATACTTTTTAAATTACTGTAAAGGTTATGTACAACACATCACCAAAGCCTTAACAACTTTTGTAAATAAATGTGCGGTTATATTCTTACGACGATGATACCTTTGTTCACCCCTGGTACCATTATATTCTTAAGACGATGATACCTCTTTGTTTCAAGTATAAAATAGGCCTATTTCATGCTAGTGTTCACTGGCTGTTTGATACAACCATGCAGAGACCAATAAAAAAATGCACATTTGCACAGGTTGCAATTTCTTGGTAAATTTTGTCTATTAATGAATCAAATTGTTTCAACAGTCATGTGCATTTTTTTATTGGTCTCTGCGTGGTCTACAGTCAATGACTATCCTTAGAGGGCACACTGATGGGGTTCATATTAAAAATAACAAATAAATTAAATGTATTCTACTTGACAATGAGTCCTGTTCTATTATATAAACATACTCATGACAAAATAATGCAAAGGTATTGCTACATCATTTTTCCATTTGACATCTTAACATTGTACATGTATACCATCAGCATAATAGTCGTATTAATATCATATGTGTAATATTGTAGCTCAAAGGATATTCAAGATATAACTTTTTATGTGACTGCAGGAGGAAGCCAAACCTCATTGTCAAAATGAATACTTGCATCACAACAATCACCATGGAAACAGGCTAGTCAAGACAATTGTACCCGTGGCTTACATGCATTACTTTATATGCTTAAACTGGACTGAAAGCTTGGTTTTTCACTGTTGTAGTGAGGGACTGCAGAAACACCATAATTACCTTGTGATACAGCTGTTACAGAGCTCATACCTTTACTTGACATATTTCACGCTGTTGTGATAGCACAATATACAACAAGGGATAATTTGTGTGTTTGCAAATAAAGATATATTACTGTGACATTCTCCTAGGACACATGCAACCACACTGTATATGAATTTCTATCAGTTGTGTAAACCGCAGATTTCAAGTTGTCAGCCAAATTCATTTATGAAATCAATCACACAATTAGTTCTACTGTGTGATAGCTTGTGTCAAGTAGATTATGAAAAAGAAGACAAAGAGCACTTTCCCAGAAAACTGGGGATTTGTTTTTATTATACTAAGTAACAGTATTACATATATCATGTCTCGACAAGGGAAGTATTTTGAATTGAATGAGTTCAAATCAGGGGTGAATTGGCTCTTCTAGTGAAAGAGAGTGCTGGGACCTACAGAAGTATCTTTGACAAGACTATTCTTTACAATAAATAACAATAACTGGAGTGGTATCATTTTTCTTGATCTCTCTGAAGGCCTTTGATCTTATTAACCATTCATTGACAAAGTTATACTCTACAACTTTGATTCTTCGGCTATAAATTGGTTCACTTCATATCTTAAGGACAGAAAACAGTTTGTTTCCTTTAAAAATAGCAATTCTTCCATGTTATCTATTAAGTCTGGCGTCCCTCAAGGTTCTATCCTTGGTCCTCTTCTATTCCTCCTTTATATTCTGCCTAGCAGTTATTTTATTTATCTGGAGCTATAATGTCACAATGCATGATGAATCTACTCTTCTATCCCCCCCCCCCCCCCCCCCCCCCCCCCCGATATTTCCACAGTAAATCAAACTATTAACGATGATCTGTCTAAAGTTCACACCTGGTGTAATCAAAACCATATGATCATTAATACAAATAAGTCTAAAGCTATCATCATGGTAATTCCCCCCCAAAAGAACCTTTCTTTGCCCACTTCCTTTTCTGTTATCTATAACAACGCATCTTCACTTGGACTTATCATTGACTCTTTACCCTCATGGACTTCACATTGTCAACATTTGCATGCCAAAGTATCTTCTAATCTTGCAGCTCTTCGTCACATTGCTAAATACTTAGATGTATCTACTAAAACACTTTTCTACTTTAGTTATTTTCAGCCCTTGTTTGACACTTGTTGCAACATACGGTCTCATGCAAGTAAAAGTGATATTGACAAATTATATAAACTTCAGAAACGCACAATTTGGCTAATTTCAAATATCTCTACCATAGAAATGCAATCAAAAGGGATTTCCAGTATTGACCTTTTTAAACGACTTCATATAATACCACGTGAAAAGAGATTTCTATTTAACAAGTACATTCTGATTTTTAAATGTCTTCATTATCTGGCACCAATGTAACTCTCTGACCTCCTTCATTGCCACTACCAAATTGTTGTCTGTTTACTCAGTCATTTAGTTTTCAAAGCTACAAACTTTGGAACAATTTATCTTCTCATCTTATCAGTATTACGAATTTAACTTGTTTCAAAAATTCTTTAAATTCATACTTATTTGAATTTCTTTAACCTTTTACATTGTCTGTGATTATGCATTTTTATCTCTTTTACTCTTGTTTCTATCATCATACTTTTTATTGTTTTTCAATTCGTATGTGTGCTACCTTGTTTTGTTTTGTTGTTGTATTGTGTACATTTGCTTTAGGGCCCCTGGGAAGATTAGGCTGGACCTAACAGGGTCACCCTTTTTTCTTTTTGAAATAAAAGTCATTATTATTATTATTATTATACAATATTTAAGCAACCTAACATTTGGAAAATTGCACCAATGACGATACTTAACTATTTCACCATGAGAGGTAATTACTAAACTCAGTTTGAAGTTGCTATGGTCATTATCCTGGTTGCTAAGAATTTCAGTAGCAATTTTGGAATATCATGTATTTGTTTCTTGATTAATTAATTATGAGCCAAACACTTAATTTATATAATTACTTTTGTACAATGATAATTGCTACAAACTTGCATTACATTGTATAATTTGCCAAAAAAGTTATTTCTTTACCAACCATGTTATGATCATTTACATGTACATAAACTTCAGTAGCATGTTTGTTACGGGCATGATAATGCATGGGGATTCCGGTGTTCTTTCTCAAATGTCTACCCATATGCCTACTCCTTATTTTCCACCTGGAATATTTCTTTAGTTACTAATTTTCTGTTTCCTAACCAGACAGTATTTTACTCAGTGTCTATAGTTTCCTGCCCAGACAGTATTTTACTCAGTGTCACAGTTTCCTGCCCAGACAGTATTTTACTCAGTGTCACAGTTTCCTGCCCAGACAGTATTTTACTCAGTGTCACAGTTTCCTGCCCAGACAGTATTTTACTCAGTGTCACAGTTTCCTGCCCAGACAGTATTTTACTCAGTGTCACAGTTTCCTGCCCAGACAGTATTTTACTCAGTGTCACAGTTTCCTGCCCAGACAGTATTTTACTCAGTGTCACAGTTTCCTGCCCAGACAGTATTTTACTCAGTGTCTATAGTTTCCTGCCCAGACAGTAATTTACTCAGTGTCACAGTTTCCTGCCCAGGCAGTATTTTACTCTGTGTCATAGTTTTCTGCCCAGACAGTATTTTACTCAGTGTCACAGTTCCCTGCCCAGACAGTATTTTACTCAGTGTCTATAGTTTCCTGCCCAGACTGTATTTTACTCAGTGTCTATAGTTTCCTGCCCAGACTGTATTTTACTCAGTGTCACAGTTTCCTGCCCAGACTGTATTTTACTCAGTGTCTATAGTTTCCTGCCCAGACTGTATTTTACTCAGTGTCTATAGTTTCCTGCCCAGACTGTATTTTACTCAGTGTCTATAGTTTCCTGCCCAGACTGTATTTTACTCAGTGTCTATAGTTTCCTGCCCAGACTGTATTTTACTCAGTGTCACAGTTTCCTGCCCAGACTGTATTTTACTCAGTGTCTATAGTTTCCTGCCCAGACTGTATTTTACTCAGTGTCTATAGTTTCCTGCCCAGACAGTATTTTACTCAGTGTCTATAGTTTCCTGCCCAGACAGTATTTTACTCAGTGTCACAGTTTCCTGCCCAGACAGTATTTTACTCAGTGTCTATAGTTTCCTGCCCAGACAGTATTTTACTCAGTGTCTATAGTTTCCTGCCCAGACTGTATTTTACTCAGTGTCTATAGTTTCCTGCCCAGACAGTATTTTACTCTGTGTCATAGTTTTCTGCCCAGACAGTAATTTACTCAGTGTCACAGTTTTCTGCCCAGACAGTATTTTACTCAGTGTCTATAGTTTTCTGCCCAGACTGTATTTTACTCAGTGTCTATAGTTTCCTGCCCAGACAGTATTTTACTCTGTGTCATAGTTTTCTGCCCAGACAGTAATTTACTCAGTGTCACAGTTTTCTGCCCAGACAGTATTTTACTCAGTGTCTATAGTTTTCTGCCCAGACTGTATTTTACTCAGTGTCTATAGTTTCCTGCCCAGACAGTATTTTACTCAGTGTCTATAGTTTCCTGCCCAGACAGTATTTTACTTAGTGCCTATAGTTTCCTGCCCAGACTGTATTTTACTCAGTGTCTATAGTTTCCTGTCCAGACTGTATTTTATTCAGTGTCTATAGTTTCCTGCCCAGACAGTATTTTACTCAGTGTCACAGTTTTCTGCTCAGACAGTATTTTACTCAGTGTCTATAGTTTCCTGTCCAGACAGTAATTTACTCAGTGTCTATAGTTTTCTGCCCAGACAGTAATTTACTCCGTGTCACAGTTTCCTGCCAAGACAGTATTTTACTCAGTGTCTATAATTTTCTGCCAAGGCAGTATTTTACTCAGTGTCACAGTTCCCTGCCCAGACAGTATTTTACTCAGTGTCACAGTTCCCTGCCCAGACAGTATTTTACTCAGTGTCAGTTTCCTGCCCAGACAGTAATTTACTCAGTGTCACAGTTTCCTGCCCAGACAGTATTTTACTCTGTGTCATAGTTTCCTGCCCAGACAGTAATTTACTCAGTGTCACAGTTCCCTGCCCAGACAGTATTTTACTCAGTGTCACAGTTTCCTGCCCAGACAGTAATTTACTCAGTGTCTATAGTTTCCTGCCCAGACTGTATTTTACTCAGTGTTTATAGTTCCCTGCCCAGACAGTATTTTACTCAGTGTCACAGTTTCTTGCCCAGACTACATTGTAAGCTCTGCGCTCAGACATGTCTACTCTATGTCCCACTTCACTATATAACGTTTCCCACTATAAGGAAACTGTGAGACTGCACAGATATCTCTTGCACACAGTTTTTTCAAATAAGTTCCCAGACCCATTTTAATGTCCACAGAAATTCAAGAAGACTATTTAAAATGTCTAAACTAAACCTATCTAGTCTGTGTTTATCTTGTTCAAATCTGTCTGTTTTACTCAATAACTACATTTTTTATAACCTGTGCAGATTATTCCTGCCCACAGCTTTTGAGTAAAATAGACTGTCCAGACCCATTTTAATGTCAAATGACTTAACTAAACCTAATTTTTGCCTATCCTGTTGTATTTTGCACCTATGTTTGATGTTTTAACTGAAGTCATGTGCAGGCAACATCTGTGCAGTCTAGTAGTTTCCTTATGGGAAGAACCATAGTGAAGTAGAATGTAGATGTGTCAGAGTTCTTGGAGTGCACATTTCCACAGCTAGCCCAGGTATGACACCAAGTAAATAAGGTCTTGCCCAGGTAATATCTATTTGGTGTCATACAGTTTCCTAAGCAGACAGTATTTTACCCTGTGTAACAGTTTCCTACCTAGACAGTATTTTCTCACAATGCTAGTTTATTTGACGCTATGAACATCTTCTCCAATTCTGAAGATTAAATTTACGCTCGTCCATAGGGTTCAACCAACTAAGTGGCACACTTCAACATCTTCTCATTCCTATTCAGCTATGTCTACAAGGCAAATAAACTTTCTTGATCAAGTGAAGTATGCCTGGATTAGATTAAAAAGTAGCCTGGAACAATGAGATTTTTTAGATTATAGACTGCCAGAGTGAAGGAGTCTCTGGAATAATTCTATCATGTTGCTGAGTTGAGATTGAGTTGTGAAGTGGTTTTCAAAGGAGATATGTTGGTCATTCAGACTTCTAAGGTGAAGGTTTACATATTAGTTATTAGTGTACTGCGGCATTCATCCATAACAGATTACCATGGTGATGAGGCAAAAAGACGATGAGGCCATTCAACCTAATACAAGTAAAAGACATAGTTGCCCCTAGCATATGAGTACTAATATATTGGATAAGAATTTTAAGGACAGATTCTTATACTCTTTTCACCTTGGAGTCATTCAATTGACCATGTGAATCCTTGTTAAACCTGTTGCTGAATTGGCATGGTTTATAGGTACATGTATATATGTTGTTTCATTCAAAATAATTACACTCTCAATTAAGCATGCATTACTTTTTATTTTAATTAAGACATCTGGATTATTCCTGCAAGGACTTGATATTTTTAAAATTTGAATTGCAAATCACTTGTTAAATCACAATATAGCATATTATATGGAACTCTTGTATTGTGTGCCCATATGTTTGAACTGCCTGTATGAAGTTTCTAGATGTAATGCTTCTGATCAGCATCAAATTCATAACCCAACAGTTATATAATGTAACATCATGTCAACCAACACTTCTGAGTATATCAACCAAATATGAAGTTTTCAGAATTCCTATGAGTACTAGATTTCATCATTCTCATTATTTCTTTTCATATCACCCATCAGATCAGATTGATCACTATCCTATGACATACCAACTATAACTCCAATCACATATCCCATCAATACTAAACCAATCAGCCAAGTGGTCTTTGACTACAAGTCATACATTTTAGTAAATACAGACAGGCGTCAACCTAATAGACATTTTGCTATAAAGCATCCACCAGTATTTGTACAACTGAACTTTTTCATTAAAGTTATAATAAAAACTGTGTAATTTCTTCTACATGTTCACCATGATAAAGCAATTCTATTACAATTTGAGCAAATGAATGCATGTAATGGTGGGGAACAACACTGTGAATAACTTCTCATCACAATCATTTCTATCAGACTACAATTTTACATCAGTTATATGCTTGCAAAGTACCTTACACAGCCAATTCTTCTGAGATGAGTTACAGCAGTATGATTCACATGATCTGGTTCAGGACACAAAGTAAATCTTTCCTTTTTTGTAGACCTAGAACTTTAATACTAGTAGAAGTCACTTGAATTTCTTAACTTTTCATTCTTGCTGACCATTGGTTATTTTCCATGAATATACAAAAGATGTGTGGCAAATTTGAAAGCAAACTTTATTCCGTTCAAAATGATAGACATTGAGAGATTATAGACATTGAGAGATTATTTACTACTTTTATAGACACAGAGAAACTATACATGTATGTTACTGCTGTCAAATCTTTCCATGTCTGCCTACACTTTTAAACCGATTAACCCCAAGAACATTTCCTAGTATAGGATTTGGAATATCCTTGACGCTAAGAGCACAAGCTATAAATCCCTAAATGCCAGTGACACATTACTCCTGACACATGTTTGAGACAGTTGAGTACTGTACACAATGTATATATGGCACATTGCACTATACACACAGTGAGCACTTTTCACTCATCAACTCAACAGATACTAGGAGAGTGCAAAATTCTCCCCATGTTTGTTTTATCTACATGTATACACACTATCAGTGTGCATACTTCTAGAAGTGCTTCCAGTTGTAATTTCAGTAATATGTACTACAGTTTTCACCAAACAAATGTACATTGTTTGACAACATCTTGAAAACTATGTATGGTTTAAATTTATCCAATCAACAGCAATATAATATCACACACAGGAATATGTGTTTGCCTGGTTTTGTACTTCACTATGAATTGCAAACCATGTTTTTTATGAAGAGGTTTTCTACTGCAATACAAGTTATGTCTCTAAGTCAACCTAGGTGAGGGTATACATAATATCACACACACATAGCATTCTTTATTTGTTACATTTCAACTGTTATTTCTGCAGATTCTATTTATAAGATACAACAAACACAATCCTAGAGGTTTTTTTTATGAAGATTTAATAACAAGATAACATTTAGTAAAAACACAGAACATTCTGAATAAAGGAATAAATGTGGTCTGGAATAATATAATCATAAATTAATTTGAAGAAAATGTTAAATGACTGCTGACAAGTTGGATCATAGATCTTTCATGCTCTGGTGAATAAATTGAAGATGTACGAGACGATATATCTATAGTCATGTACAAACCAAGAAATGTGATGATCAAACTCAACAAAGGCATGATTGATTTTTAAAGGTACCCTATATTCTGGCCATTTCAAATTCTTGGTACTTGCAACAGCATTTCACCTCATACATGAAGGTCAAAAGAGAACAAGGATGTCGACTTAATCTCCCATGTGCCTATAGTATTAATAATGCATGTGAAGTAGAAGACATGGTATATACTAAGAAACCGAATACAATTCTTTTTTAGGTCATGAGAATTGTAGAGGGTGATGCAACCAGTTTTAATATGAGAATGTACAGCCATATGGGCATATTTGACCATTGAGAAATATAGACAATGCTAAATCCAGTTTACAGGTTTACTTGTTCCAAATATTTAATTTCATCTTCCACTTGTCAAATTCACTCAAAGAGTTGAATTTACATTGAATTTAAACTTGTTTGAAAAGGGTAACTTAATCATTTTTGTGACAATCAACAACCTTTGCAATAATCTCTAGGGTAACAATTTACAGAATAAAAGAATGAGTCATTTAATGGTGTGAAATTATTGATAAAACAATTAATGAAAAACTCACTCACACATGAAGCAGTGATAAGGCATTGAGATGAAGTACAGTGGGTGTAAATGATTACCCACACTGTAGGCTAAGTTAGATCGTTTTATCCTTAGAACTTAAAGTTTTATATTCACAACTTTGTTAAGGTTCATAAGCATTGCAGACACCTTGTAATGTGAGATATGCCACATAAACTCATATCTCATGTCATGAACATTTGCCAACAAAGCAATCTTTCTACAAGAGTTTTCTCTGAGACTTAATAAAGAGGTTTAGATACATGTTAGAATCAATCAATCAATCGGTCACAAAATTTATAGAGCTCCTGTATCCAATACGAAGTAGAGTTCAGAGGCGCTGTACAGTTATATTGAAACTTTCGCGAACAAGTATGTTTTAAGGTTCTTCCTGAAGGCATTGACTGTGGGTGTCTGTCGAAGCTCCAGTGGCAATTTGTTACAAAGACGTGGTGCGGCAGAATGTGTATGTGTGTGTTACCATACAGGCATACACGTAATGGTGCGTACAAAGTTGTGCTTAGTTACGTGTTCAGAACACAAACATTAAAGACAGTGGAGTGTGCACACGTGTGTTGACATCTTCTGTTCAGAAGGCCACACACATGACTTTGTTTTCTAGACATGTCGGTATTTTTGCCATTTTTCCAACAACTACCCAAACAAAAAACCAAACAATGAGTTTACAGTATTTAATAGAAGAAAAATGATAAAAAACTTAACACATATTTACAATTATGTGTAGACCACTATTTTGACATGGCATCGTGTGATACAAAACACCTGGGTTGCTTCGAATTATGTGACTATGGTGCTACACGTATAGAACACATGTATATACACATATCTATACCTCTCTACTCATTATATTATATTCTATTCTCTATGCTTTTAATGATATCTGGTAACAAACATTGGTGGAGCAATGCAACTAAGAGACAAAAAATGCGATTGAACCAGAAAAGTATTTAATCTTCAAAAGTTATTTTAAATTCTCTCAAATTTTTGCCAGTTTTCATTACACATACCTACCATTTAGTCTTGAAAGGCTCGATATGATGGTACTGAATTGTTAACCCTGATTGATATCCTCCATACCACAAAATAGCCACCTCCTGGATCCATTAGCCTTGATTTTCATTGTGATATAATCACTGTAGCAGTATACCCTTTATAGATACTATCATTGTACAAAGTATACCCTTTATAGATACTATCATTGTACAAAGTATACCCCTTTATAGCTACAAAGTATATGATTTGTACATGCTAGATGCCCATGGTAATGTGGAGATATGACACTATCACTGTACACCTGCGTGACTCCCTTGGCTATGATTTAGTTGTGATGGTAGCACTACATACCTTGGCTATGATTTAGTTATGGTAGTATCTATAGCACTACATACCCAATAGTGACATAACTCCCTTGCTATGATTTTATTCACGAACTACCTTAGATACTTCATAACTACATTCTCGATCTGAATAGTAATGTTTTCTTTGTGATATTGATATGGAAAGGGGTCAGAGAACTTTTCCACAGGTTAACTGGGCACTTACCTGTTCATAAATATGGATTACTACAGTGACTTGTGGTTTCTCTTTATCTACTGCATCTAGAAACTTCTCCCTGGTAAGCTGGATGACCTTTCCATAAGTTGGCCTGCAAATATCCAAGTGAAATCTATAAGTTGATGTACAGTCTCGGGGGAAATTAATTATTCTTTTGATGTGTTTCTAGGCCTATGATTTAGAGACACACATGGAATATTTATAATCTACAAAAAGCTCTTATCATTCAAACATGTGTTATGCATTAGTGAAGAATGATTTTGTCAAAGCAGGTAAAGAAAGTCACTTGAGTTCCAATATTGTTTGAGATTATTTCCTTTGAACAGAGACATGGTAATGGAGTAATAAAAAGGGGTTAAAAGGCCAGAAATTTATCCTATTTCTGGGTCACTCACATTCAGTATATTGACTCAAAATCAAGATATTCATCTGTAAATGGGAAGATCATCTCTTAAATTGTCTGATACATTCAGTTAGCTGATATTAATTTACTCTTACTAGTTCCTGACAACCGTGTTCCAATTTACACTACATTATCTTCACACATTACGTCTAGTCAATGTCGTTATTCTAGCACAGTACTCTGTGCTCCCCCTACAGCGTCCATATAAACATGATGATGTTGTTGCGTCCCTACATGATTTTAGTTTCAACAGACTAAGACTGGAGGTGGAGTTAGGTTTTTTGTCTGAGTTTTTTACGTTTTTATGGTTCACAGTAAAACTGATGATATACTATCAGCTAGGGCCAAGATCATTTCACTACTTCATTTCCTGTGAATATCATTCCAAATGTTTTGATAAAAAAACTAAACTAAACAAAACTATAACTAAAACAATGCCTGTCATGAAAGTCAAGGGGAAGCAAGGAGAGTGGCATGCACTGATGTTGCGCATGGTCAAAACAACAACAACAACAACAACAACCACAACAACAACCACCACCACCACCACCAGCACCAGCACCACTAGCACCAGCACCAGCACCAGCACCAGCACCAGCACCACCACCAGCACCACCAGCAACCCATCACATTTTAGTGATCTACAGTTGAAAATTTTCTGTCTACCTCAGTATGGCTATTACTATATTGGGATGTGTTGGTAAAAGTTGATTGACTCCCCCTCCAAGATCAACAAAACCAAACATTCTATGATGATGACAGTCCTTCTAGCGCATTATTCCAGTGAAAACATGAACGACAACTTGTTATTACATGCTAAATAAAATTCCAGCGATAGTGAAAACACCGCAGCTGTACCAAATAAATATTAATGAGCAATGACAACAGCCTGTCAATTTGTCATGGATTACTACTGACATGCGCCATTTGCACTCCACCCAGCATGGGGTTTAACCACATTTACCACCTACAGTAACGACATTGACTAGACGTAATGTGTGAAGATAACGTTGTATAAAATCAGAACACGGTCGTCAGGAACTAGACTAATATTAATTTAGCATCTCCCAACCATGAGAGATGTTAAAGCTATTTACAAATCAAGGAGAATCACATTCACATAGTGACTGTTAGGGATGTCACAACTCTCAGTTTATTGAAAGTGCGTCTTATTGGCCTTGCTGCTATTGCATAACATGACACTAGGGTAGGTACACTAAGTATCCACTGTTATGATGCTCAGCATATTAAGATACATGACTGTACAACTATACATACCGGGTATATATAATAGTATTTGTCATATTAATGTATGTATACCTAGAGTATAGATTTTGATTCAGCTTAAAATTTCAAATGTAACAGTGCAACCACATGTTGCACTTATCTGAGATGTTACTACTGTTTAGCACATTATTCACATTGGTGCACCTAGAATGCATTAGAGAAGTTACTTCAGCACTTGTCAGAGATGTTACTACTGTTTAGCACATTATTCAGTATTATGGGAGATGAGGCAGCCTGATGAGCTTGGGTGTCACGTATTCAACCAATGAAATTACTCAGTTTGGCCCTTATCCTTGTTTACTTTTTCTGATTGGCTGTTTTAAACTACATGTATATATGCATAACAGAACAGGTGTGTACAGCTGAATGTATAAACATAAGTCTTTGTTGAACACATACATGTACTCCCAACATTTCAACTTACTATGAAACTCATGATGATCCGAATTTTATGCCAATTAGGGCAGCCAGTCACTTAAACTCTCATGAAAGTCACAAAATAAAGTGATTTACATAAATTATTGAACTACAGTATCTGACTTTGTGCCAGGTTTGGTTGAAATAAGCATGTTTCACAATGTTCATATAATATTTAAAGCCCTATCACTTCATATATATTGATAAGTACCATTTTCAACAACAACAACAACAACAACAACAACAACAACAACAAGAACAACAACAGCATCAACAAAATTCGAACCATTTTTTTTACCATGACTGTACATTATATATATATATATATATATATATATATATATATATATATATATATATATATATATATATATATATATATATATATATATATATATATATATATATATATATATATATATATATATATATATATATATATATATATATATATATATATATATATATATATATATTCCCAAAAACATGAAAGTGTGCAATAATCCATAACTTTCTGTGGTTATACACCTATTAATTTACAACTAGTCAAGGCATGCTATGAGGAGAAAGCAACTTCAGAAGTGATAGTATCGTAGTTACACTGAGCTTCCATGGCCTGGGGAAAAGATAAGACCTATGTGACACTAACTTCAAACTACGTCAATAGCTTCTTTCCATTAATACAGTAGTACACAAAGAACAGCTGTTGGAGATCTCTATATCTATCTAACTAACTTACTATCACAATGCTTTGTGGAAATGTTGGCAGGATTTCTGGTTGTCAAGCTGATTTCTGCATTTTGTATATTAAAATGAACAAAATTTCCTGTATGTCTTCAATTCCCAAGATATATTACAGTGTTAACAATAGACTTCACAGGAGAGTAAAAAAATAACATGCAGAGGACAGTCTGACGGATACCTCATGTCAATTCAAGTCTCATTCCCTTATTGGTTCAAACTGGTCATGTGACAGTACTATCCCTACTGAGTAAATTTTAATTAGTATATCTCTACTGAACTCATCCCTGTACCGGTAGTCATCATCTCAAAATTCTTCTTAAAATTTTGACCATTTCAAAGGTATGATAGTATATTTGGTTTGATACAAGTGGAACCTATTCGGACGACTCAGTTTTTTTTGTGTTCACAATTTTTACTTTCAAACAGAAAGACAATTAGCAGCTTTATGTTTGACGTCGTCAGTTTTATTCCTACATGTACCAAGAATCGATAATGCACAAAATATGTCCCACTAAAAGCCTCATCATATCTCCCCTTTTAATGAATCTTAAATACCAATAGCAATTTGGCTATCACATCTTTGGATGTTTCTGAGTACTAGATTACATATCATTGACTCAGGCTTTAATCAAATACATTATCAAAGTTCCATTAACACAAACTTTTAAAATCTTCTCAGTCTGACGTTTGGAAAATTTGATACACATACTCAGTATAAAAATGGATTTTTCGATCCCTTTCTCATTTATTTATGTAATCATACTCTCTTTATGGACTTGTGTTATTTTGTATCTGCGAATAAAGTCATATATATATATATATATATATATATATATATATATATATATATATATATATATATATATATATATATATATATATATATATATATATATATATATATATATAATATATGACAAACAGACTCAACTCGATTTGCTAATAATAGCTGTACCAACATTTAAATGTCAGCAGAGTGCTTTCCAGAGAGACAGTATGAATATATCATCAAACTCAAAGTGCCATTAATGAAATGGTCTTTAATCTAATAATAAAACAGATATGAATATCATATCTGAAAATGAAATGAAAAAAAAAGCCATGAGTACATGTATACTCTGTGTTTAAATGTTGCCAGCGAATTGACTAGCAGAGAGACAGGAGGGAGTTCATCACCATCACAATTTTCTTATTCCATAATTGAAACTACAAAATGGTCTAAATAACTACATTTGTAATACATTCAGATATCAGATATGCCTTACATTTCTGTTCTTCATCAATTTATGTTAGTCATTAGATGGACTATCAATATTATAAATCATAAAATATAACAAGTCTTTGGTGAAGACATAGACAGACATTTAAAACTTACTACTTCATATTCTAAATTTTATGAAAAATATGGTGGCCTTTCGGTTGAACTATCATGAAGGTTAGGAAATAAAGTAATGCACATATTGAACTACAGTATCTGACAACTGTGCCAGGTTTGATTGAAACCAGTCCATCTATGACAGATGTGTACACATTCACTTTGAAATATTTTAGTTATTTGACCTTGAATATAGCGGTTAAAGTCAAAGTTCAAGGTCTCATGAGAAAGCTCAATATGGATTAATATGGGTGTAGAGACTCAAATGGGGGCAAAATGTGAATTTTTTATGAAAAATATGACTGCCATTTGGCCGTTATTGCTAAGGTTGCAAAACAAAGTGATGTGCATATGCTGAATATTGCAGCTGCCATTTGTACCAGGTTTAGTTGAAATCAGCTCATACATGTCAGAAATACAGGTGATAATGAATGACGGACAGACAGGACAATGTAGTAGTCCCTGGCTTTGCCTGTTGGAGACTAAAAAACCTCACAATTTGCAGGAAATGATAACTTATCATACAACAACATATGACACATAGCTGATATATGGCTGTATAATATACTACTACAGTACATGTATATTGATGAGTAGATTTCTATCAGTTTGGTTTCTACCTGATTTCTATCTATGTTTGTGTCATCTTTTTTTGATGGATTTCTACGTCAATAATACTAATCTATCGATCTACTATATGTGGGTTGGCTGTTGAATATTCAATGATGAAATTGTAATCTGAAAGTCAGCAAGTTCCTGACACAAGAGTTTCAAAGGCACACTTGCTATCTGAGTTATGATCAATGACAACAACATGCACATTCAGTACTCGGTGTATTTCAAAGCTGAACCATGATGTGATAACCAAAGCTTCAAGAGTACTGTCCCATTATACAATATATACTACAAATACTTATACAGTTGTAATAATAGTAAATATAAATCATATAATAATAACTCATGAAAGATGTTTATTCATGGTATAACATGGGATGATAACAGCTTTAATTAAAAATGTTTTTTACTATTAGTACCTGGATACAAGATGCGTTTTGTCAGTATCTAATGAAATGGCTGTGTATTTTACAGCTGTACTGAGGTTAGTTGTCCCTATATGTTAGTTATGTTGCTGTGTATTTTTACAGTTGTCCCTAGCCTTGGTTAGTTATGTTGCTATGTATTTTTACAGTTGTCCCTAGCCTTGGTTAGTTATGTTGCTGTGTATTTAACGGTTGTCCCTAGGAGAGATATGTTGCTGTGTATTTGACGGTTGTCCCTAGGAGAATATGTTGCTGTGTATTTGACGGTTGTCCCCACGTTAGTTATGTTGCTGTATATTTTATGGTTGGCCATAGGTAATTGGTTATGTTGTTGTGTATTTTATGGTTGGCCCTAGGTTAGTTATGTTGCTGTGTATTTTATGGGTGACCCTATGTTAGTTATGTTGCTGTGTATTCGATGGTTGTCCCTTGGTTAGTTATGTTGCTGTGTATTTAACGGTTGTCCCTAGGAGAGTTATGTTGCTGTGTATTTAACGGTTGTCATTAGGAGAGTTATGTTGCTGTGTATTTAACGGTTGTCCCTAGGTTAGTTATGTTGCTGTGTATTTGATGGGTGGCCCTAGGTTAGTTATGTTGCTGTATATTTGATGGGTGGCCCAAGGTAATTAGTCGTGTTGCTGTGTATTTTATGGTTGGCCATAGGTAATTAGTTATGTTGCTGTGTATTTTATGGTTGGCCCTAGGTTAGTTATGTTGTTGTGTATTTTATTGGTGGCCCCAGGTTAGTTATGTTGCTGTGTATTTGATGGTTGGCCCTAGGTTAGTTATGTTGCTGTGTATTTTATGGGTGGCTCTATGTTAGTTATGTTGCTGTGTATTCGATGGTTGTCCCTTGGTTAGATATGTTGCTGTGTATTTTATGGGTGGCCCTAGGTTAGTTATGTTGCTGTGTATTTGATGGGTGGCCCTAGGTAATTAGTCATGTTGCTGTGTATTTTATGGGTGGCCCTAGGTAATTAGTTATGTTGCTTTGTATTTGATGGGTGCCCCTAGGTTTATGTTGCTGTGTATTTGATGGTTGGCCCTACATGAAGGTTAGTTATTTTGCTGTTTATTTTACAGATGACTAATTTTTCACTTTATTTTGCAATTGTGGGTAATGTCTATTAATCAACATGTCTTCTTGTACAGAAACACAATACACCAGGATCAGTAATTCATAAAAAATTAATCTTTGAAATCTAGTTGTGGAACGTAAAAATGTTTAGTTGTCAAACTATCTAGTAGGTTTATAGTACACTGGGATAGTACATTACATAAAATGAATATGATGACCTGTCAATTATATCACATTGTCTCCTATTATCATTATCACTTTTTTTATGATCTAAGACATTGTCCCAGATGTGTTTGCATACTATTACTTATTTTGTGCTCCTAAAATCCTCCCAAGAGTTGCATAAATCCCTTATTAATAAGTCTCTTTATTGACCAATAAAGTGGTCTTTCTTGCCATCTATGTTGGCTTATGATTTATGCCTTTGGACTCAAATAATAAACTTTAAAGAGTGACAAAAAAATAAGTGCATATTAAAGGAACAGGGTCAAGTCGACATTGAATATCACATGGGTAATTTTTGAAATAAAGTATGTTTTCTTTAGTAATATATTAAAGGTTGCATATATATGTATACTTTAATGACTAGGGACAAATATGAGTAATATGTATACATCTCACATACACAAACATCTATCAACCACCAACCACACACACACACACACACACACACACAGACCCACAACCCCCCCCCCCCCCCACACACACACACACACACACAGACCCACACCCACCCACCTACACCACACACACACACACACACACACACACACACACACACACACACACACACACACACACACACACACACACACACACACACACACACACACACTTGTACACTCACACATACTGCCATACACAAAGCAAGCGCAAGAACATAATCGAATTGATAGGCGCGCCAATTTCTGTATTGGCACAATCAGAATTACTTGTGTGGCTTCTAGATATCGATTTAAGACTATCTTCACCACTTACTTGTCTAAAAGTCTTTGTTGCATTTCTCTCATCCTTTGCAATCTGTATCTGTGTAAGAATTCATCTTCTAACTCAGCCTCCAGTTCTAACATCTGCCTTTCATCATCTTCCTTTGCCTTTTCATCATCTTGCTGTTGGCAAAAACCATTTAGTTCAGAAGATGATTTACAATGAGAAGCACTGATAAATACTGGCTTCATCTAATACTGCTGCAGTACTATCAAGTATTGGCTAGCTAATTTAATGAATTGACTGCAGTCTAATTTTAGAAGTAGAAGATAACTTATACTGAGTCAAAACCCTAAATGTCAACCTTTTTAAACATTGCTGATATTTCCACTCCTATCTTTTCATTGTGGCACATGAGAGAACTGTGTAAATTTTTGCAATAGTAGTGTTTCTTCTGATCATGCCAAAATACAACAATGATTCAAAATGTTATAATTTATCAATAAACTACACATCCAAGATTTGGCTTGAATTTATTGTTAAACTTAAGACTGAAGTAAATCTTGTTGGAAAAAGGGAAATTATTTGATTTTAAATGACAAGAAAAATACCAAAAGCAGTTGAGAGCGGCACTATAAATATGTACATTCATATCATCACTGTGAAAAGCAGTGTTCCTTGACTTATTACAGCACTGTGCTTGCTATAGCTTTGCACAAATATTAGAAATAACATATTAATGGACAACAACTTAAACAGTGAAATGTGTTGTGCTCTCTAAACAAATTTGACATGCCACTGATGTACAGTGGCAGCAATTGCTTGTGACACATCAAAATTTGGTGTTTTTCTATCCCTTACTATGTAGTGACCTGAGTCAGAAGAAATCATATGTCATCTTTTGTCAGTGGAAACATTGTTATTATTTGGGGAATAATATTTAGCATATTTCATGTTATTCCTTGTGCCATACACATAGTATGGATACCCCCGGTACATGATATATTTTGCAAAATAAAATTATTTTTTTCTCTGAGAAAGGAGATACATGTACATAAACTTACATTGGTCCGACATGTCATGGATAATTTTTTGCTTAGCAGTAATCTTTCCCTTTCCTGTTCTTTATTGCTTTCATTTTCCAATTGTTTAAATCTTCTCCAGTCTTCTATGACACCTTTGGGACCAGTCTGTGGACAAAATAAAATGTCACTCAGTTTAATAATGTCTCCAATGTAGTGCATGTATTACTATAGGGCAATAAAGGCCATGCTTGTTGTATGAAGCACCTTTTACAGATGCAGTTAGTGCACAGGAGAAAACCTGAAAGCCCCAAACCCTTTTATCACGTAGTGCTGTCAGAAATGTAAATCATTATAGAAAATAAATGCCATAATCTATGATGCCTTCCAGCATTCACTTTGTACTTGTTCTACCTCTTAAGTTATACATTAAAATATGTCATCTTGTTCATGCATCTGTACATTAAACACTTTCTAACCACAAATTCCCACATACAGTGAATAGCTCTTCATAATTTCTATGTGTATATCGAACCAAACAAGCCAATATTTTCGTACTAATTACACATGTAAAGAAAAAATTTTCAGTAAAACCATCAAATAAAGATTGAAAAATTGTCAATGGTTGTTGTAAATGGAGTAACACAGCAGGTGAACGTTATTTCATCTATTTGTACATATGATATACTACGAACTGTTTGGACAGTGTATGATACGTGACATATATTCAAGATTTTATCTTTAATAACAATTTCAATAATTCAAGCTGGTATTATAAATAACTAAAACCAATCCATTTACTGGTTCAATAAATTAATATATCTTATGTCAATCAATTAGGCGATAATCTGAAAGCTATTTCAGATTTCATATATTATTTACTGAGGTATGATCAAAAAACATTTCCTAGTATAGGTATAGGTAAAAATATTGAATTTCAACTACAAAGCACAACCTCATTGAAAATATACTGTGAACTCTGCTGAAATACTTTTATCGAACCATGCGCAATAAAACATTCCAAATCAAAAAATGAATGTGAAAATCTGTAAACCAAGTTTCTATTATAGTGGTACAAACTGAGTTATAAGTGTAAGTGAAGATAATTACAAAAAAATTCAATTAGACTATTCTAGTATGATGTTAATGTCAATGCATGCCTCCTTTGGCATTACAGTTGATGTTCTAGCATTGTTTGGACAGTTGATTGAAGAGTTAGGGAGTCTCTGTACATTTTTGGACAGTTGATTGAAGAGTTAGGGAGTCTCTGTACATTTTTTGGACAGTTGATTGAAGAGTTAGGGAGTCTCTGTACATTTTTATAAATATGATAAATTACATCATTGGATTGATTATAAGTTATATCTTAATACCAGGTTTGAGTTCAGTTAATTGCAAGTAATGGTTTATTTTAGTGTATATCTGTACGTACATGTAGAATAATGTGAGTACCCTTTTGATGTGCAGGAAAAATTACAACTCTATGAACTGAGCTTGAAATAAAAATGTTTTCAGATTATTTGACCCTACATGTATGTAGTTGTTCCTGCCCATTTCAAACTTTCAGAAAAATATTATGATAACAATATCTCTTTATTACATTAATTATTTTTACAACATTACTTGAATATTGTACTTTTTATTTTGACTGATTAATTTCTTTTCATGAATCTTGCACTGACAGCCTGTCCTTTGTATTTGCTACAGGCTGGAATTGAGGTTTCAAGAAGCCAAAATCTGACATAAAATGATTTTGTCAGGTCTTAACAATGGTAATATTCAAGAGATGAATATGACATTACATATAGGAGAGTAAGAATGGAATGTATATGTTGACTCTTTTGTGAAGTTGGATAGTGAGAACAGTTGGAAGAGTATTGGTAGGAAGGGGTCCAAGAAGGGTTAAGCAAAAATCTCACTTATCAAAAGACATACATGTATAAAGGTTTACAAATATTTCATGTTTACACCTCCCCCCCCCCCCCAAACTTGAAGGTAAACATGATCACTGAGTTAGTCCACCTGCGTGTCTGCAATGTGCTCCCATGACTCAATTTTAGTTGCAGTCATTTAATCACAACCACACAAGTACATGTATATGCCTTCATTTTGAGGAATGTACGAGAACAGCCACACAAGTACATGTATCTGCCTTCATTTTGAGGAATGTACGAGAACAACCACACAAGTACATGTATCTGCCTTCATTTTGAGGAATGTACGAGAACAACCACACAAGTACATGTATCTGCCTTCATTTTGAGGATGTACGAGAACAGCCACACAAGTACATGTATCTGCCTTCATTTTGAGGAATGTACGAGAGCAAACTTAATTCAGAGGAAAACTACAGAATAACAAGTCAGTCCTAAAAAATGATATTACCTATTGACATAATTCTGATTATTAACCCTCACTTTTATTCATTTTAGTAAAGTGAACATGCTTTATAATATTACTATAATTCATATTTTGGCTCAATGCATTTATGCAAATATACTACATGATAAAAGTAACATACTAGTTGTTTTTTTCTGAATCAAATTAATATGCTAAATGCAGTATGTATAAATGTAAAACACTTTCACTCTCACCTTCAGATCAATGTTATCCAACATCACATAAAGTATCTAATATTATTATATTATTAATACTGATACATGTACCTAGTTCAATCATTTCAATAGTCATTGCAGCTAAGCGAAAGTTCTCTCTAAAAATCAATGACCACGAGTCTTCGTAGAAGACACAGTTCCCTCCTCACCCCTCATATACTTTATTTCTATGTGACTGACTGGAGACATAATTTAAAAGAAATTGGTGGCAACAACTAAATGCTACAAAGTGTTTGATAATGCAGGAAATTGCTGAAGTTTGATAATTGAACCTCAGTGAAGATCAGAGTCAAGGCCAAAGGTCAATGTCCCAAAAGAAAGTTTACACCTGGCAATATGGGAGTAGACACTTGAATGAAGTCTCTATGTATTAACATGATTGTTCACGACGGAGATGGCTGCCACTGAGTAAAAAGTGATATGAGCACCAAAAATAATGCATGTGTATTCTTCTTTTTTTCAAGTTCAATATTTACTTGTGAACATGATTTAAAAGAAATTGGCAATATGTAAATACTACAATGTGTGTGTGATAGGCAGAAAATGGCTTGATTTTGATAATTGACCCTGAAGGTCAAGGTCAAGAGTCACAGTCTCAAAAGATAGCTCGCATCTAATAATATCAGGTAGACACTTGAATGGAGTATCTATGTATAACAGTTTTTGAGCTATGCAGTAAATATTGATTTTTAACTACAAATGTGGCCACCATTCGGTCAAATTTGCATATATACAAAAACAAAACAAATTGACCTCGATTTGTCACATATGATGTGTCACCTTTCTGTCAGGTTTGAAAAAATTATCCTGTGGTGTTAAATATGTTAAAACATTCATTTTGGTATCATGCCATCTCAAAATCTAGTATATTTGATGATTCTTGATGTAAATGAGTTTTGAAGTCTACATGTGGCTAAATGTTTGACACGAATCGATTCCAATACTATGTACAGTACTGTTTATGCATACAGCATGACAGACTCAGGTGCATGTGTACACTCTTACTGTGAAAGTATTGAAAATACTTTACATGTACATGTAGCTTTGCAGTACTTAGCAAATGGTGTGGTCATGGTCATACTTAAAAGGGATATTTGTCTTCATTTTGACATGTCCAATTCTTGAGTTATCTGCAAATGAACTTGTGTCACCTATAAAAACTAGCATCTGTGTTGCCATGGTGTTGTTATTGTTGATGGAGGTTTTAGTACTCATTTAGGGATGCTTATTACCTGTACTCCAGCTGAAACCAGCTGAAACCCAAGTCATATATGTACAATGTACAATTATAATCAATCTGATTAAACTATGTGGTGAAAGTGGCTAAATACTTTATTTACCTCTATTTCCATCATTTTGTGACGTTTGTTTTTGTTCTGAGTGATCGTGGGAAGGCAGCGATCACTCGTAAAAAAAAATAAACATCACAAAAAGATGGAAATAGAGGTAAATAAAGCATTTAGCTGCTTTCACCATATCAGATTTTAATCAGATTGAATTATAATATGTTTGCCATGATATGTGTGATAAAGTTAACAAGTTATGATATATTTTGTCATATATCCCCTCAGATATGCTCCCCCCCCCCCCCCCCCCCTGGTCATTATTTTCGCAGCATATATGCAAATTTCACCTTCCAGATACATATTTACAAACAGAACCCCTCAGGAGTATCATTAAAACCCAACGTATACACACAACCTTTTGTTTTTCTAAAAGACCTGCTACAGAGACTAGTAACAGTATACTAATACTACAAAATTATTCTTTTAATTTTGATAGCTAATACATAGAAACACTAGTAACCATGCAAATATAAAAATATCTTTATTTTTCTGGTGACTGGCCACTGTAGCTAGGGACTGAAAAACTGAGTGATTGGTTATAACCACACTTAGTTGTAGGTCTACAAGTATGTACATGTCTTCCGACAATAATATTCTGTATTTTGTTTTGAAGACTTCAAATTACCATTCTACAAGAACTACAGCTATGATTGAAGTTTTGTAACTGAAGACAAAAATCTACTTTATGACTTCGATATAGAATTTGTGGCACCAATGTAATTGGAGCATACTACTCTGCCTGGTAAATACCCTACTTGTAATCTTAATTTACTATTCTCCTATTCTCCAATTCTAATCTCACTGATTTCAAGACTTGACCTGCAGTTTTTCATCTAAGTAGCCTGTATTTATTTCACCCTCAGTTTAATGTCAACCAAATTACAATACTCCTCATCTTTTGTATTACGATAATTTCGTCATGGAAAATGGAAGACCTGTTTGGTTTTTTTAATGGAAAACAATCATATGTACATGTAGCTGCTATAATGAACTAGATTTGTAGGTGACTGATTTATAAATGTTCTCATAGAATAATGCACTGTGAATACAATCTGTGGAAAGAACTGCATGACAGGGCTTGAAATTTAATGGTCGTCTCGCATCCACAGACTATGTACTAATTCTTGTCATAGGGCTATTATTACTTGCATATGGTAGGCTAAGCCCACTTGGCCTAGCGCAGATATAGATAGTGTAATAGGGAAATGAAAGTATTTCACTACAACACCCATACTTCCAAATTTGTGAGTCCTCTGTTTTCAGTTGAGGAATATGGGACTACAGATCACCATCCTTGGGCTACCATTTCTGAAAGAAGTTAATTTCAAGCCCAGGTTTCTACCCAGAAAATTTGTCTTTGTTTTCCTAATATCTTTAAATTGTTTCCATTTTGGAAATCAATCTACAACACAGACTCCTCTTAACTAAAATACTTATGTCTGAGCACACTCCTTGTCTGAGGTCCAAGATTAATTGTCATAGAACCTGCAGTGCTAGACACTTATACCACATCTCAATATTACAGTCATGTAGCTCCTAAAATATTGAGTAGTTTGATTTCAATGTTAGTATGATCTTTAAAGCAAACTGAACCAACATGTACATGTGTTAAAAGAAACATTTAAAGAATTGACACCAAATGCTATTCACTAACACATGGCTTTAGTGAAATGTGTGAAATGATAAGATTTTATTTTGACCTAAGGTGATAAATCATTCACAACAGATAAGTCACATGGTTACCTAACACCATCTCACATTTGAATTGAGTCTCTGAAGTTAATGAGCTACCTGGTATTCTTTGAAGTGGATCATTTTGACACCTATCATCATTATAGTGATCATTATGAAATGTCATATGAAATTAGTCACCTTTTTACAAGCAAATTTGTCATAAAACGAATTAGTCATACTTTCAAATCATAAAGTGTCTATATGCTACAAAATATCGCCAATGGCATTGTAGCACACCTGTACAGTTTTTAAAATTGTTTATCCACCTGCTGATCCATACCAGGTATAGATGTTCGTTTGCTGAATCACAATCCAGTTGCCTATCCAACCCTGTTGTTATCTGTGCAATATATGTGATCATTTGTCTGTTGCTATGGGTGTGGTCTTGTTGCTAGACATATTTGCATACATTTTTTGAATGTCTGTTCATTTGCCTATGAATACCTGATGTTATCTTTGTGATATGCATCATCATATGGCTGTTGTTATGGGTGTGGTCTTGTTGCTAGGCATATTTGCATACATTTTTTTGAATGTTCATTTGTCTAAGAATCCCTGTTATCTTTGTGAAATACACAATCATTTGGCTGTTGCTAAGGGAGTGGTCATGGTTGCTAGGGCCAATTGTGTCAAAATGTTTTGAACAAAATCTGTAGAATATCACTTCTAGAAACATCTCACCAAATTTCAGTCTCAATGACCCAGTACTTTTTGAGATATAAGTTTTTGACCAATATTCACATTTTTACACCTTATTTGTATATCACTGATGAGATCATTATATGCTTAATATTTTCTTCATCTATACACCCCAAACTGCATCCCCATTAAATTTCAGCCCAATCTGCTCTGTAGTTTTGGAATTTAAAGATTTTTAACTAAAAAGACACATTTTTAGACCTCTGCATGTTACTGATGGAATCATCATATTATTAACAAATCTTAAACACACCTCTAAGAATGTTCTCAACAAATTTCAGACCAACCTACCCGGTAGTTTTTGAGTTTAAGTGTTTTGACCAAAAATTACATTTTTTTACCAAAATCACACACCTGTGATGTGATCATTTGCTTTGAACATCGATTTCCCAACTAGACACCAAAAGTATTGTTACCACCACATACCAATGTAATTAGTCTGACAGTTTTTGAGTTTCTCACACATGCATGCACGCATGCACGCACGCACACATGCACATGCGCACACACACACACACACACACACACACACACACACACACACACACACACACACGACCAGACCAGACACCATGCCATGCCTATAGCACTACTGAACCTTATCAGTTCTGTGCTTACAAAAAATGGATTAATTTTTATCATACCAGTAATGGTGAATACCATTTAGTCAGATTTTAATAAGGTTGTAAAAAAGAAAGTGGTATACATGTATTCGTGACATTATCTGATAATTATGCTAGGTTTGATTGACCTGTGTGGAAGGTTGGATACACCAATGAGTGGACAGTTGCATAGATGGATAAACATACATTTACATGTACTCCACCTTTGTGATGTAGTCGCTTACATCATTCTGGGTTAAAATTGTTATTATAATAACAAATAATAGTGCCTTTTCACATTTAATGATTTCCTTTACAAGCAACACAAATGAGGTTCTACACTACAGAGGTGACATTAATACAAGACTGTTCACGTCATTAGATATGTTCTAGAGAGTCAAATAGTACCATCACAGGTTTTATTAGTACAGTGACAAGCAGCTCATGCAACCTGACCCTGTTGTACATACATGTACATGTGTATACCAATGTGTCCTCTAATGATAGCCAATGATAAAAACTGGCATTTCTTGTGAGTCACCACATAGTAAGAAATAGGGGAACACCAAATTTTGGTGCATCACTAGAAATTGTGTGCATTAGTGGTGCATCAAATTGGTTAAAGGGCACACTGATGTATACTGACCATGTTGTACATGACATGTATACTGACCCTGTTGTACATACATGTATACTGATCCTGTTGTACATACATGTATACTGACCATGTTGTACATACATGTATACTGATCCTGTTGTACATACATGTATACTGACCATGTTGTACATACATGTATACTGATCCTGTTGTACATACATGTATACTGACCCTGTTGTACATACATGTATACTGATCCTGTTGTACATACATGTATACTGATCCTGTTGTACATACATGTATACTGATCCTGTTGTACATACATGTACATGTATACTGATCCTGTTGTATATACATGTATACTGATCCGGTTGTATACTGATCCGGTTGTACATGCATGTATACTGATCCTGTTGTATGCATGTATACTGATCCTGTTGTACATGCATGTATACTGATCCTGTTGTATACACATGTATACTGATCCGGTTGTACATGCATGTATACTGGTCCTGTTGTATATACATGTATACTGATCCTGTTGTATATACATGTATACTGATCCGGTTGTACATGCATGTATACTGATCCAGTTGTATATACAATGTATACTGATCCGGTTGTACATGCATGTATACTGATCCTGTTGTATATACATTGTATACTGATCCTGTTGTACATGCATGTATACTGATCCTGTTGTACATACATTTTTTGTACATGTATATTGACCCTGTTTTACATACATCATTACATGTGCATATATGTATCCTGTTGTACATACATACTGATCCGGTTATGTGACCCTGTCGTACATGCATGTATACTGATCCTGTTGTACATACATGTATACTGATCCTGTTGTACATACATTGTATACTGACAAAGTTGTAAATACATGTATACTGACCATGTTGTTTATATGCTGAAAAACTACAGATATGTAAGATATGACCTGTCGTGCCACAATATCAGCTAGCACACAGCCTCTAGAAGCCAGATAGGACTGAACAGCATGAGGTAACTTAGTCTAACTGACAACCTATTTCAGTAATTGTCAGGATAATTTGACTGACTTTTGTGATGTTGATCATAACCAGACACTCAGTGTTCACAGCTCAAGTCTATCAGATTTAATTGATACTGGGTACACAATTTTGAACCCAAATCATAGTCTTTATAATCACCAACTAATTTTAAATTGAAGATTTGATATCAAAGCAAATCTGTAATTTATAACTACAGTATAACATTGTGCCACTACACGGTCAATGCAACCCTAACAGTTCTGGTCTGGGTCTGTAGGTGAGCTTTTACATGATGATGAAAACCATACACATACGTACCCACATGTACTTGTGAACAGTATCTGATAACTCAACAGTATCTGATGACTGCAAAGGAAGCTGTATACATGTAGTAATAGTTTGATGAGAGGAATTGTGAGGACTGAAGCCCTGTATGTGCATTTTATTTATAAATGACCATGTCTTAGTATCCATAAGTCACTTGTACAGTTTCTTATTAATTAAGTTGTGGTCATGGCAAGGATTCAGTAACAGTGAAATATTTTCAATTTTGACAGTAGTACAACTGAAACAAGGTGAATGTGATGTGATCTGATGAGAGGTATACATATACCATCAGCTGTAGATTTTTTGCATGGCCAACTTTGAGCATATGACACATTATCATACATACATGTATAGGATTATTTCTTGAGACTCAGAAGTAACAGTTACACTAAATGCAACCATCAATGGTTGCAGCAGCTTCTGACACATAAATTAAACATACTATTAGTTACTTTAGACACGTCACAAATTAAGCAAAACTTAATGAAGTGACTGACATCTGATTGTGTTTGTTTGTTTGTTTGTTTGTTTGTGTGTGTGTGTGTGTGTGTGTATGTGTGTGTGTGTGCACGTGCATGTACACATGTGTGCATGCATGCATGCATGTATGTATGTATGTATGTATGTATGTATGTATGTATTTATGTATGTATGCATGCATGTACGCATGTATGTATGTATGCATGCATGCATGCATGCATGCATGTTTGTACACATGCACACACCCATGCACCCACATATGTACGTATGTATGTACGTACATACAAGTGTATGTACGTACGTATGTATGTGTCTGTCACTATGTATGTCTGTTCCATTTAGTTGTACGCTTAAAAGTGTATGGTATACAAATGTATATACTGAGGTTTACACATACAATGCATGACTAATCTTACAGAATAAGATGCAAATGAAATGATTGTTTGTGCTTTTTCCCTTGATTAATACAATACAGCACACCTGCAGAAAATGCTGATTGCCTTCAGAAAGACATGACAAGTAGTTCAACCATAACTTTCTGTATTTCAGTTTTCTTTTCAGAAGATAATGAAGCTCTGTAGCCTTTTGCACTTGGCAATTTCGAAGTGGCCTCTGGATAGAATGAAATAGAATTTCCAAACCACTTCTGTTGATGTACAAAATGCTACCAACACAAGTCATAAGGTGAAACTTCAGAGACTATCACTAAATACTTTTTGAATATCAACACTTCACTTTTCAAGAGAAGGTGGTCATCTCTGCAGAGTACTTTCCTAAAGCATGTAGTGAGCATTCTTAGTCCCCCTTATGAAAACTCCCAGGGTGAACTTTACCAATGTATGTGTTCATTATACACAATACAATAGATAAGAGTATGTTAGTTTGTTACTCTGTAGTAGTCTCTACAACAACATTTATGCTTGTTACACTGTAGCACTCTCTACAAAGACCTCTATACTTCAGTCTTGTTACAATGTAATAGCCTCTACAACAACCTTTATACTTGTTACACTGTAGCAGTCTCTACAACAACTTTTATACTTGTTACACTGTAGCAGTCTCTACAACAACCTTTATACTTGTTACCCTGTAGCAGTCTCTACAACAACCTTTATACCTGTTACACTGTAGCAGTCTCTACAACAACCTTTATACTTGTTACCCTGTAGCAGTCTCTACAACAACCTCTATACTTGTTACACTGTAGCAGTCTCTACAACAACCTTTATACTTGTTACCCTGTAGCAGTCTCTACAACAACCTTTATACTTGTTACCCTGTAGCAGTCTCTACAACAACCTCTATACTTGTTACACTGTAGCAGTCTCTACAACAACCTTTATACTTGTTACCCTGTAGCAGTCTCTACAGCAACCTCTATACTTGTTACACTGTAGCAGTCTCTACAACAACCTTTATACTTGTTACCCTGTAGCAGTCTCTACAACAACCTTTATACTTGTTACCCTGTAGCAGTCTCTACAACAACCTCTATACTTGTTACACTGTAGCAGTCTCTACAACAACCTTTATACTTGTTACCCTGTAGCAGTCTCTACAACAACCTCTATACTTGTTACACTATAGCAGTCTCTACAACAACCTTTATACCTGTTACACTGTAGCAGTCTCTACAACAACCTTTATACTTGTTACCCTGTAGCAGTCTCTACAACAACCTTTATACTTGTTACACTGTAGCAGTCTCTACAACAACCTCTATACTTGTTACACTGTAGCAGTCTCTACAACAATTTTTATACTTGTTACACTGTAGCAGTCTCTACAACAATTTTTATACTTGTTACACTGTAGCAGTCTCTACAACAATTTTTATACTTGTTACACTGTAGCAGTCTCTACAACAATTTTCATACTTGTTACACTGTAGCAGTCTCTACAACAACCTTTATACTTGTTACCCTGTAGCAGTCTCTACAACAACCTTTATACTTGTTACACTGTAGCAGTCTCTACAACAACCTCTATACTTGTTACACTGTAGCAGTCTCTACAACAACCTCTATACTTGTTACCCAGTAGCAGTCTCTACAACAACCTCTATACTTGTTACCCTGTAGCAGTCTCTACAACAACCTTTATACCTGTTACAATGTAGCAGTCTCTACAACAACCTTTATACTTGTTACACTGTAGCAGTCTCTACAACAACCTTTATACTTGTATGGTTGGACATTCCATCACATTCGGTTTAATCACGGCATACATTTTTAAACAGACTGATAAATATTGTACACCACACATGGCAAAAAAAATTTCTTTTGAGGTGGTGAACATTCTCAGGGTCACACTTCCTTACCCTTTAGATTGAAAGTAATAATTCATGATATTTGTATAATCTACGTTTTTAGATTTTTTATGTCAATTGGCTTATGGTTAATCTTATGCCACTCGTGGGAATACGTGTATTTGTTTGAAATATATGCTAGCTTCAAGGCTTTTTCATTCTTGGCGTTAATCTTAGGAATGAAAATAAATCTTGAGGTATTTTTTGCTTTGAAAAAATGTTCAATAACTGTATGATGACATGTTACTTCAACCAAACTTTTGTTTTAATAATGAATTTATATTAATTTAGACTGAAAGAGCCATCATTGTTTGTGTTCCTATACTCACTCACTAGAGTTTAGCAAGTGGCTACAGAAGTGCAAACAATGACAGATCTGTCAGTCTATGAAATATACATCATGAATATTCATATTATAAACTGATGATTGATGAAAATATCGAGATCTTAAACATAAATTATTATTGGTGTTAGGTGACAATAATATTGCAATAAATTGAGAAATAAAGAGCTATAACATACTAAATGACAATTTATCACAGCAAATTACAACATATATAATATGACTACATTTTTTAAAACAAAATTTTGTATAATGACCACTGTGAATTAATACAGTTGCATTTTAGATGTCCACTTATAAATTGTGACAACTTTTCAGAATTAATTTTTAAGTAGCAACTGTGTAATGAATTTTATAAGCTTAATGATCAATGTTGTTAAGCTATATGAATATCACTTTCACTACCATGTTGAATGATTTTTGATCACTGACCGGTACCCAACCTTTTCTATATAAGCACACAAAATTGACAAATTTAACCAATCCTTCATTAGTTGTTTCCACTTGGTTTATATTGTTCCTATACCAACTAAATTGCAACAAACCAATAAATGTACTAATTGCATGATTTTATCACAAAGCAGTGCATTATATACATGTCAATGTACAGTATAATGCATGCAGACTTTCTTGTATGCCTTGTGTGAGGGCGCTCTCAGTAATAATTTTATGCACCAATATCAAATTATACATGACGCACTGTTGTAAACTGGAATTTATTTTCCAAATATCCTTGGTGCTAAATTTCTATAAAAAAGAGAAAAGTTTAACAAAATGAAAAATATCATCACCGTTGTCTCACCTCTCTGTCAACCATTCTCAGATGAAAGTATCTTATTTCAGTCAATGTGATAATACATTGTAGATGTATGTGGTTTTGAAAAAATAATTGGAATAAGGTTATTTTGGTTCACTTTGTGTCACTCATTTTCAACACAGTGATATATTTGCATTTCAAGTGCCACCTGAGAGCTACTGATGAAAACTGCAAGTTTTAATGCACTTTATAAGAACCCCTTCTTAGACATGAAGTGTTTGAATAATGGAAGCGAATGCAATTGAAAAATAAGTAGAGTAATAAGATTAAATTTGTACCAATGCACTATGTAAAAGTCTAAATTATAATGTAATTGTAAATAAACACATCCATGCAAAATTCATTCTCACAAGCCAGAGGTATTATCTCTACCACTACATTTTGAAATCGCAAGCCAGAGGTACATGTATTATTTCTACCACTACATTTTGAAATCGCAAGCCAGAAGTACATGTATTATTTCTACCACTACATTTTGAAATCGCAAGCCAGAGCTACATGTATTATTTCTACCACTACATTTTGAAATCGCAAGCCACAGGTACATGTATTATTTCTACCACTACATTTTGAAATCGCAAGCCAGAGGTACATGTATTATTTCTACCACTACATTTTGAAATCGCAAGCCAGAGGTACATGTATTATTTCTACCACTACATTTTGAAATCGCAAGCCAAAGGTACATGTATTATTTCTACCACTACATTTTGAAATCGCAAGCCAGAGGTACATGTATTATTTCTACCACTACATTTTGAAATCACAAGCCAGAGGTACATGTATTATTTCTACCACTACATTTTGAAATCGCAAGCCAGAGGTACATGTATTATTTCTACCACTACATTTTGAAATCGCAAGCCAGAGGTACATGTATTATTTCTACCACTACATTTTGAAATCGCAAGCCACAGGTACATGTATTATTTCTACCACTACATTTTGAAATAGCAAGCCAGAGGTACATGTATTATTTCTACCACTACATTTTGAAATCGCAAGCCAGAGGTACATGTATTATTTCTACCACTACATTTTGAAATCGCAAGCCAGAGGTACATGTATTATTTCTACCACTACATTTTGAAATCGCAAGCCAGAGGTACATGTATTATTTCTACCACTACATTTTGAAATCGCAAGCCAGAGGTACATGTATTATTTCTACCACTACATTTTGAAATCGCAAGCCAGAGGTACATGTATTATTTCTACCACTACATTTTGAAATCGCAAGCCAGAGGTACATGTATTATTTCTACCACTACATTTTGAAATCGCAAGCCACAGGTACATGTATTATTTCTACCACTACATTTTGAAATCGCAAGCCACAGGTACATGTATTATCTCTACCACTACATTTTGAAATCGCAAGCCAGAGGTACATGTATTATTTCTACCACTACATTTTGAAATCGCAAGCCACAGGTACATGTATTATTTCTACCACTACATTTTGAAATCGCAAGCCAGAGGTACATGTATTATTTCTACCACTACATTTTGAAATCGCAAGCCAGAGGTACATGTATTATTTCTACCACTACATTTTGAAATCGCAAGCCAGAGGTACATGTATTATTTCTACCACTACATTTTGAAATATACTTTGGCATCTTACAGCTGTCATACAGTTATCTTACATATACGTAATACATATTCATAAACAATGATGACATGATAATCTGCCCAATCAAAGTCCGTCTCTCAAAGAATGTGTTTTAGATATATAACGATGGCCTCAAGTTATGGCGAATTATTGCAACTGCTGCAAAGTTGGCGGCAACGCAGAAAAACTACAGGATACTCATACATACAACTTTCCCAAAAAGAAGTCCTAAAAATTATAATTGGGGACTTTCACACGGCGATTTTTGACGCTGTAGTAAAGAAAGCTATGGTTAGCGACGATTAGTCCAACACAGCTAGCTAGCTAGCATGAACAGCAAAAGTTGTACAGATGCATACACTGAGTGCATGAGAACGAGCGATTCAAATGACCTGAGTAAAAGTTACTAGTCTCATTTAATTTAATATGCTAGGATAACCAATATTTGACGGGGTTAAAGAGTATAAAGTGAGAACGGGGAAAGATTTGTTGAACATTTACATTAAGGGCTGATAAACGGGTACTGTGGTAGTACGGGTGATGAATGCAGTCATTCCGGCATTCTTAATTCGTGCGCCCGAAGACACCGTGCTAAAAGGCCATACTTAATTAGCATTCAGCACAGGTTCAGTTCCTTGTAAAATCAAGAGTACGCATGGTAAACAACACTTCAATAACTACAAGTTGTGAATGGAATTAAGATTATCTCGAGTGAACTCGCTTGAATCAGCCAATATTGGCTTGTTGTAACCATGGCCCTATTGAGCTAATCCACGTTGTAACCTACTTCGGTACTTGCTAATGCTACAAACTCACGATGCAAATCGATGCTCTTACAAGCCCTGCTTGACACTTCGAGGCAAGATTTCTAGATCATTATTTTATGTTCATACATGTATCAATCCAATCTTGTCTGTAGGATGGCAAAAATAAAATTGCAGCTACAAGAACCCAACTTGGCCAAGTCAGTTTTCAGTGTACATACTAGGCTCTTGCCAAGGCATTAGCAGTATATCATGTGGTATGCAAGGGTCAATCTGATTGGTTGTAGTGTTTACGTACAAAACGAATAAATTAGCTATGCCATAAATAACGATATAGTATATGAATGCATCCACGGCCTGTGGGAGGCTTGTTAAGAACGTTGCCGTAAAACAGGCCGTGGTTTGCGACGATGGCAAAATTTTGAAATGCTGTCAACTTGTACAGTCCTTAGAGAATAATAAATGAGAACAACACACAATAGGCTAAATTGTCTAGTGCTAAATAACCTAATTTTTTGCATATCGGCAATGGGGTCATCATGTTGTGAATACATCTTCATCTACACAACTCCAGATGCATCCCCATTACATTTCAGCTCAATCTGCTCAATAGTTTTGGAATTATAGAATTCTGATCAAACAGACTCATTTTTAGTCCTAATTTGCATATCACTGATGGGATCATCATGTCATGAACAAGTCTTAATCTAAACACATACACACACACACACACACACACACACACACATATTGCCACATACATGTGACATGTGCACACACGTGCATACACACACACACACACACACACACACACACACACAGACTTTTCCATGCCTATAGCACTACTGAACCTAAGCAGTTCACCTCAAGTCTTGTGCTAAAATGTAATATAATTATTCTCTTGCTATATTACAGTCTGTAACACAGTGTAAGGTACGCCGTGACGGAGCACCCTCACATATTGGTCAACCCCTCGGAGGGTGGCGAGGGCGTAATGACAAGATGTATCTTACAGTCTAGGTATTTTAAATTTACATGGACATCATTGTATTTATGAAAGTACAAATAAATCTTCATGTGATGTGTTATTAACATGCTACACCATGTGATAGGTGGTCCATGGTGTTGTTCCTCACTTCTGCATGGTCCAAGGGTGACCAGTGACTTCTTGGTAATATGTGAAAGTCTTCAACCTTTTTATGGTCTTCAACCTATTTATTATTGTCAGGTGAACATTTAGATCATTAACTAATGTGTTACTGAACATGCTGACTGTCTACACCAAATAATGATGATACATGTACATTTTTGGCTGTAGTCCTTGAGTGCTCGTCCTCACCTTCTTATCTTCCATTGATAAAGAATGACACAACAGAGTAACACGTCTAACCAGTAGACTGGCTAGTGTACGTTTGATAATTATGTGTCAGTGTTCAGATATTTAGGTGGCATAATTGCTTTTTGTCCATTTACATACATGTACACATACCCATTAAAACAAGAATGGATGAAGCTGGAGATGGAAGTTAAACCAAGAAAGACAGCAACCAAAAAAAAGTGAAATAGTGAGAAATGTCACAAGTATTCCTAATGACTGCTTTCAGTTCAATTCAGACTGTTCATTTATCTGAAGTTACATGTGCTGTAGACTGTAAGATACGTCGTGACATTCCGCCCTCACCAGCCTCCTCTCACACGATGTGGGAGGGGTTGGCCGATGTGTGAGGGCGCCCCGTCACTGCGAACCTTACAGACTACATGTGCTGGAACTGTACTACAATTTTTTTCCATAATAAACTAAACAGTAAATATTTACATAGAACTAACCTAGTATTGGTTTACTGTACATACAAAACATGCCATGAACTGAATCAAAATGCATTTTCTGGCATTGTTTTCATGTGACAAAGTTTGGGTTGACCTCACTCTGAACTAATGACCCACCATGACATAAAATAACTTTGTATGGTATACATAGTAGTAAACTGGCGGCCCATTTCAAAAGCTCTCTTTGTTTCATAATAAACAAAATAACTTACTTATTCAACGATTTTTGAATGGTAAATTAACACTTAAAACATTTGTTTTTGTTCAGGTTATAGCAGTGTGTATTATTAATACATAGTATGTGTCAAATTAACGTTTGAGTAGTCCCTTGTAGTATCATGATTTGAGTTCGGGTCTCAAGCACAGTGAATATGAAGATGTATGAGAAAAGATTTCATAATGTAAATACAACTTGGTATAATACCAGTCTATAATGTAAATACAACTTTGTATACCAGTCTATAATGTAAGAGTTCTGCCGGTGACTACTGATATATTCAGGCATGTTTCATTATATTGTATTAAAGGCAACAGCAACTCTTTATTGCAACCCAAATATACATTGTATCAATTGTTTTAAAACATCCACACAAATTCCATTAACATCAGGGTTTTTTAACAATTAGTCAGAGATCAATAACAACACTGACCATATGTGCGCCAAAAAACCTGAAACAAAAATGCAGCATGATTATAACTGCATTGTGTACAGTGCAAAAGAAATACTACAGTTAGCCGAGTTAGCCTCGCTAGTACCCGATATAAATTCCAGATTCTTCCGACATTGAATTGATTCTATTTTAAATCTGAATCGTGTTGCTTATTGTTGATATTTCTACTCAGTCATAATTTGCATAAATTTGCACAATCATGTATTACTGACATCTAATACATCTATGTATAGCCTTGTTGCCAAGACAACAAGATGAAAGGGATAAATATTTTGGTTAAAGAGTGATTCAATATTGTATACTCTAATAAATAATTATCCTTACGTGTGTAGCAGTTCCTGAATAACCATCATAATCACTAGAAGCTTCTCGTATCGTTCCCGGTTTTTGAAATCCATCCTCGTCTCCACTGTCTTCTTCACTGCTACTGCAGTAATTGGCTGTTTTCTCACCTAATAGTTTGTCTTCTAAAGAGGCCATAGCATCAACAACATATATCGATAGACGTCAGTCAATATTGTTCTAAAATATATTAATTTATATAAATATAAGGCCAATATTGATTGTGATGGTGATGATGATGATGATGCCAAGGTCAGGAAAAAACAGTTCGTTGACCCGACTTTATCTTTAGCTATTGTCTGCAATGTTTATATCGATTGGGAAAGCGTTTCCGTGGTAGTTAATTCAGCTATATTAGATTTCCTATTTTAAAATCAAGTATGGAAAACTGACAGAATTAACCTTGATACAGTTACTGGCAAATTTCATTGAAACTCGAACAAAAACTGCTCTACAAAGATTCACGATCACATATCACAGAGGGCTGCCATTTTAATTTCCAAGTGCATTGTGGGTAACTTCCAACATGGCGGCCTGCACGTTTGAGAACTCGCCGCTCGTAGTTATTGAAACAAGGTAAGCATTTTAGTTCAGAAGTACGTTTTTATGAAAATGTCAGTTTGACAATGGTAAGTTCATTAGATGATATCAGAATAGATGTACAATGGTAGCTTTGGCGGACAAGATCTGAACGTATTCTCACACTTTCCGAACACCATTTCGACTTTACAAGTTCGATATACAAATTTCCCGTAAATAACATTGTCATTACATGTGCTTCCCACCGGGACTTCCCCTAACTGCAGTAACTGTACTTCTATGTCTGCCGTCTCGGTCCTCCGCTAGTACCGGTATTGTGTGGGGGTTTTTTTGCAACCCCCGTAAGAAAGCAAAAAGTAAAGTGACACAGGTTTAACACAAAATAAAATTTAAAAAAAGAATATTATATAAAAAAAAGTATTGCACACAAAAACAAAGCTACAATTATTGCAGCTAACAATCACCAAACGCTGCCAACTGACTCATTATACTTGAACGAAATAAATAAATATCAGCTTTCTATAACATGGATGACTTTTGAGAAATTTTGTTAACAAAGATATTCAATTCTTTTTACTCAACTCACACTATCAGAGAGTGTAGTATGGTATAACAATTCAAAAATAATACGAAACTGTATAGTATGAACAATTTACAAAAATTGTTTAACTTGTACATGGAGCTACTGGAGGGTATAGCATGTAACAGTATTTCTTTAAAATATTGCATATCTAAATAATTATATTCCAATATTAGTTTTAATATTTTTTCTTTCTCTGCAATAGAAAAAATACAATTATTTAAATTGCAACTCTTAAATAAAATAGTTCTATCAGATCTATGCACATCACATGAAAATAATAAATGAAATTCATCTTCTATTTCATTACTATTACAACTGCTACAAATTCTTTCATTTAAAGGTAATCTTGGTTTACTTTTTCTTCCTATTTCAATACCTAAAATTTGGTCACTTAGTCTAAAGTTTGATAAATTTTTATGTAGTGTAAAATCCGATACATTATTCAAGTAGTCATCAAATTCAAATTTTGTTTTAAAAATTCTGTAAGTACGCAATTTGTTTCCACTTCCATTACTTTCTTTGTAACATTGAATAGATTCTGTTTCCAAGTAATTAAAAATTCATTAAACAATTTGTCTATTTTCTTGTTTAATTGGGAATATGAATTTTAATTATTAATATGAATTCATAGGTAGTCTCTATAAATCTAGACATTTTTAGAGCAATACAAAGTCTTTATTAACACTTGCAATTTCTTCACAATCACATTCATTTTGCATGATAGATTGAATATATGACAAGAAAGTATTTCATGTAATGCCAGTCACCAAACTATTTCTTGAATTCTGTTTCCAAACAGTGTATCCACAATTCTTAGTGTATGCATGGTTGACAGTTGACTAATTTTGTAATTTTCAAACTCAGTTTACAAATATGAATGATTTGTAATTTATCATAAACATTGACTTGTAGAAAATGTCAGTTTTAATTGTCATATTTGATTTTTTTGTATCTCACAGCATGGGAAGGATCACCATCGAACTCTACTGGCAACATGCACCCATAACCTGCAGGAATTTTGCTGAATTGGCCAAACGTGGATATTACAATAATTGCAAATTTCATAGAATCATTAAAAATTTCATGATTCAAGGTGGTGACCCAACAGGAACAGGTGAGCTATAAAATACAAATGTATTATGAAACACTATATACAGTACAATACAAATAGTACTCATTGTAAATTTGACTCGGATCCATTCAAATGTCTTTATCCCAAAAGTCAGTTTTCTTTTAATATCTTGACATTTGCCCTTGATGAGATCTCCATATTCAAGGTCAAATAGCAAATTGGTCAATAAAGTATGAAGCTTTGTATCTTGAGACACCATTCAGATTTGCACAATAACTTTGCCATAAAACAAACAAGTTGGGAACTATGTCTGCAATTGAACTTGGTTTGTACCTTACTCAATTATCTTCATTATTTTCAACCTTCAGGAAAAGGAGGTGCTTCTATTTATGGTAAAAATTTTGAAGATGAAATTTCTCCTGTATTGAAGCATACTGGAGCTGGGGTTCTGTCCATGGCTAACAGTGGACCTAATACAAATGGCAGCCAATTCTTCATCACTTTAGCACCAACACAATGGCTAGATGGCAAACATGCTATATTTGGTAGAGTCTATGGTGGAATGAGTGTTGTAAATAGAATGGGTATGATTGAAACTGATGCTCAAGACAGACCTAGAGATGATGTGAAGATTCTCAAAGCCTACCCATCCAGTTTGTCATGATAATAAGTGAAGGTTGCAGGGCTTCTATGGTATCAAATAAGTAGATTCAACTGTAGACATCTTTGCAGCACATTGTATCAGGACCAGCAGAATTCACACACACACACACACACACACACACACACTTTCAAGGACTTTCACAACTTCTACTGCTTCATACCACTGTCAGCTGGATGTAGTTCCATAGGTGAACTTACAGAAGCTAAGCTTTGTTGTCTTACAGTAATCCATAATTAAGCTTTTCACATTAAACCGTTTCTTGTATATTCAGTTATTCTGAGTATATTAATTATAAGATTGTTATTTTGCATACAAGACATTTGCTTTTGATGTACCATAGCTATTCTCATTTGCATTTAGTGTACATTATGTACCATAGCTATTCTAATTTGCATTTGATGTTCCATGGCTATTCTCCAACAGCAATGTTTTAAATGTGAAAGATAATTACAGAAATCAAGCTATCGGCAAAGATAGACACAAACTAAAATTACTGTGTTGCATGTTGAACACAAGTTGGTGGTAGCAGTGTTTTGCTTATAACGGCAATTTAAGATCAACACAAATTAAAGCTGTTGTTGTTGCATGTGGTTGAACACAATTGTATTTGCATAGGGTAATATGAGGTTATTACCCAATATCACGTCTTCGTTCATTGTATTGCCATGAGCCCCTGTTTCATCATTGTGGCACAAGTCATTAGATGAGTGTCACATTGCTGAAATGGCATGAATGGTGATGTGACAAATGAAGTGGTGATATCAGGTAATTACTGATTTATCATATGCCTATGCCCAGGAATTCAAAGAGAATACATGAAAAATAAAAGAAATAGCACTGCCTGTTAGGCAGGGTTTCGTGCATCACGGGACTCTATTTTAAGGTGATCTTCAACTTTCATCAGATTTCAGAGTGAAATGTGTAGTGTAGGTTGAAGGTTCTCTAAAAGTTTCAGAAAATGCTTTAATCTGTTAATGAAACTGGATGGTCAGTGACGATCATAACTTCCATAGTGTGGTACAGTGTAGCATACACACAGTGGGTGGCCTACAGTCACGTCGGTTATACCCTTGTGAAATGAACATACCTGTACAGTGTAGCATACACACAGTGGGTGGCCTACAGTCACGTAGGTTATACCCTTGTGAAATGAACATACCTGTACAGTGTAGCATACACACAGTGGGTGGCCTACAGTCACGTAGGTTATACCCTTGTGAAATGAACATACCTGTACAGTGTGGTTGTGAATTTGTCATTTAATGTACGATCATAAATAGTATATTTTGGTCAAAATTTCCTGTTTCTCAGTTTTGTGGTCCTATGCGATAACACCATCAGTTATGGATTTTTTTTACATGTACATCCATTTTCTAAATGCATTACTTTGTTGTCATGCATTATGATACAGGAGTGTCTTTTGTTACAAGACTGCAAACTTGGCTTTTGAATTACCATATATCTCATTGATGTGTAATTTTGTTAAGTTCTCTATGTCTTGAGGAAACTTTGTAAAAATGTTAGTTCACTGATCCACCAGCAAAGAATACCTGATTATGTTTTAAGACTGTTCTCAATCATCCAGCTATGAAGTTTAATTGCAATATATCCTTCTAGACTTGATGTTGTTTTGAGTGGCGACAGTTTAACTTCCTAGTCGGGAACACAAGATGATTTGACAGCCTGTGGAGCATCCTGGATACATTATACACATGTTGACTGATAGCAAGGGCAACATCATACATCTGTTTCCTTGAGGGACTGTGGGCCATAGACTGCTTCTTGAGGGCAAATCCCAAGGGAAACAGTCTATGTTGGGGTGATCCACATAATAGGATGTGAAACTGTTGTCATTCAAAACAAAAGCAAGTCCAGTAGGATTGCTGAATTATTACATGTAACACCAGATTATGATATATTTTAGCTGTAAAACTGATTTATGTCAGTGGTACAATTAGATTATATACCTTTTATTACTTCATTGAACACTACAGTACTTGATATGATATAATGTACCCATGGTAGGATTTAAAATAATTTGCAATGTGACTTTTTCATCCTTTGCCAAAAATGAAAGCCAAAGTTCAGTGCCAATAATATACCAGTACAAACACATGTACTTGTACAGACTAGAAATGTGAAGCTACCTCAGTGTGTAAACATTGCTCACAAATGCTAGTACTTACTATAGTTTATTACATGTATCTTACGATGTATCTTTTCTAAGTGATAAATCAAGAAAGATTTATTGCACCCTGAACTATAAAAGTGTTATCAGGTTTTTTCAATTTGGAATCATGACAAGAAACACTGAATGTACTCCTTTAATCATCTACATGAAGTAAATAAAATTGTTTTTGTGATACATCACAATGAATGACTTTCCTTACATTCAAGTGTCTAGCATTTCAAAAGGTGGCAGTTGATCACAATAGACTTCAGATAGTAAATTATCTGAAAACTCACACAAATAAACAAACTTCTGAAGATTACAGTATCTCAAACTCACTTTGTCCCTCCAGACTCATCAAGTCAAAGTATACTTGTGTATACGTGGAATTGAAAATTTAACCACTTTCACATATATGCTATTACAGAAAGTAGGACAATGGTGCATTCCATATGAGTACCTATTCTATGCATGTACTTTGTCTTTCTTTTGAGTAAGGGTATTAAAATCATAAAGTGATGGGAGAATAAGAGACATTTGGTCCTGTTTTTAAATTAGTTTTGGTGGTTATTTTTTTTTGGCTTATAACCCCATAGACTGTAAAACATTCATTTAATTTGTGTAGCGTAGAAAATTGATGTACCATCCTAGACTTGATTTTCATTCTTACTACCCCATGCCCCACTGATCATGTAGTGTGATATGCCATAGACAAGCACCTAACAAAGCCTTGTGGGTTATGCAAAAAAATGAAAGCTATTATTTTAATGAAATAAAAATTGTTTAATATACTTAGAGTGTACATGCAAAGGGTGATACTTTTTTTCATCAATATGTTTATATTGCCATAAAAATAAAGGACATTGGGTTTGTGACAGTATAGAATAGCTCTGACATGAGAAATTGTGTGAAAAATGAGCCACTCTAGGCTGAGCCTCGGAGCACCTCAGGAAGTACTTCTCATTTGCATATGTATAGGACAGATTTTGGAACATCGTGATGTCACTTGAACACAATTGTCCTAAGTTTATCTTTACATGCAAAGCCATTAGGGCCGAGCCAGAAGGTCAACTTCACAACCGGTTATCGCCAGAACGCGACGTTGAATATTCGTCAGATGCCTCAAGCGTAGAGCAATACACTTCAGCATCAACATCTGATGGTGTGATTTAGCCAAATTCATTAGAACTGACTGCTAGCAGTAACGATAGTGCCTCTGGCAGTGAATGAGTGAGGAAGGTGTGGTCAACCACATAGACTGAATGACACTGCTTTATAAGGTTTCTTTCCGATGTAAATTTCACTTAAAAATGTAGTCATGGCTAGTACATATTATATGTAATAGTATACCTGTTTTTAAATATCCACCGTGCAAGTTTAGTACTTGTTTTCTGACTATGCCTTGCTGTTTTGTACTGCAACATGGACCATCCAGCGTATTGTTTACGTCCTAGTGAAGCCATGTTGTTTACGTAAAGTGAAGGCTGTTATCAGCGTCCTTTGTTGACATAACTATTCAATGGGTGGAAAACAGCTCCCGCAGACAATCTAATCTAATCGAAACGAAAATTATCTAATATTTCCGTACCCATCGAACATACAGAGATTGGATGAGAATGGCTTCAAGAGTTCCCCATAATATTCTCTCAAGTTGTTCAGATGTAGCATATGTCATAACAGTACGTTCGATCATTGACCATTCAAAATCTTCGCGAAAGTAAACCCACAAATTTGTTAGAGCAGAACGTTTTGTTGGATAACCATCCCTCGAAAACTATGTGTACACGCACTTTATTTCATTTTTTACTGCGTTCATTACCATCCACACAGTGACATGAAGTGGTTTCATCTTCTTTCGAAGCACAGCCCGTGTTCACTGAAGCCGGCCGTACTGTGGTGTATTGCGTATTGTCTCTGAACATTTTTGTTTGAGTTTTTGATGGATAGACATTACGTTGTGGATTTATTTGACCTGGGAGTGTGAAATGTTGACTGTACTTTGTTGTGTCCATTCACTTTGGACATGTGATTGGCATGACACAGTAATTGTTCAGGTAGACAAAACAATGGAAACAAAAATAGCAACATTATAATGAGCTCTGCGTCTTTTTACTTTGATATGATTGCGACGATGTATGTGATATATCACAATGAAAACGATCGACTCCCAGCAACAAGGAAATCAAAACATACAATTGGACTATGCATTGTTTCCAAAAAATTGCTATTGTACTGAAAATATTTGAAGCTAACTTGCTTTCTTGAAAACATCATTTCAAATTATTTTATATGTTTTCCTTTTATTCGCTTTGATAATGGCTACACCGGTGGCGTGGAGAACCCTGGCCCTGGTAACATTTACCGGCTTTCACTGTATGGCGTCACTGTGCAGTTTTTATGTGTGATTTCAACTGCCTTCCAATGCGCATAATATTTAGAGGTATGAATGCAATTTCATTTATTTTTATGGCAAAATAAACATAATAATGGAAAAAATTATCAACCTTTGCATGTACACTTTAATGTCTTGAAATATTTCAATATTTGATAATCAATTTTTTGTGTCCTGAGTCAATGGCAGTTTATTGATGGTCACAAATACAACCATTATGTGACAGCCTTGTTGATGGTTGTTTATTGGTGGTCACAAATACAACCATTATGTGACAGCCTTGTTGATGGTTGTTTATTGGTGGTCACAAATACAACCATTATGTGACAGCCTTGTTGATGGTTGTTTATTGGTGGTCACAAATACAACCATTATGTGACAGCCTTGTTGATGGATAGTATTCCGACAAAACAGATGGTAAGACATTTAGAATATCCAACTCTGCTGAAATGTACCGATATCCCATTTCCACTCCTGGAGTCAATGGTTGTTAGCCAGTCACTAATACAACCATTAGTGACAGCCTTGTTGACAGCTAATAGTTGGATAAAACTGATGGTAAGACAGCTCTGCTGAAATGTACTGATATCCCATTTCCACTTCTGTATGAAACCACAGTCCTATAGGGCATCTCTCTTCAGTTAATGAGATAAAGTCAAAGGTTTCCTTTGCCAAGAGCACTGCTATGAGTCGCTTTATGTCACTTAATTATTTGAAGTGCACTGTCTACGTAATGCAATAAGCTAACAGCTGGAAGCTTGATCCAGCTAATTTGACAAGCTGACAGCCTACAGGTTGAGATCCTGTATATAACCATTGAAGGACAGGTTGTAGATAAATTGATATCAGTTTCCTTGCAGTGTATGATAATCATCTTTGGTCTATCTTGCATTAGGATGCGTCCTTTGTTGCCATTCTACAGACTACTGCATCTAATAATGTACTATTTGTCAGTTCCATATCTTGAATCTTGTATACCTGCAAGACAAAATTTTGCTGGTAATTTCTACTCCTTTTACTTTTTCTCAATTTACTGTTCTCGTGGAATTATTCACCGAGATATTCACACAATTCAAAATTATTCATTGTTTTCATGTCTTGAACAAAATAGTAATTTTCCACAGCCATAAGAAGTTCAACTGAATTATCAACTCTTTCAGAAACAACTGATTGCATTAAAATCTTTCATTTATATAAAGAATTTTTTAATCACAAATCTCCAAATTACATATTAGTCAGCTTCTGAGATTTCATTCCACATGTGAATAAAGAATACAATTATTAGAGAATCCAGTACAAAATATTACAAATAAATATGTAATGATAACATTCCTACTGAAGTAGATCATATCCTAAACAGACACTAAACAGATTAAAGCAGTATTCCAGTAATTATGTAGATACTTTATAAATGTGTCTTCATGTGAACACATTGGATTTGATATATCTAGACTACAATTTCCCAATATATACCATGAATATTGTTTTACATGATAATTAGCTGTCTTCCGTAAATTACAATATTAACTCTGAGCTCATTATAAAACATGGCTCTGAAAGTCACATTCCCAATTCATGGTATATTTTACTTGCAAGGACTAATTTTATTTCTGCTTATAAATGAGAAATTACACCATCCGATAATTTACATGTCATGCTGAAATGTTGGCTTAGTTAGAGCAGATGATTTAGGATGTGGTTATTGAGGAGAATAATGTACATGATTTATCATCTGAAATTAAGATGACTAAGAAAACACCATCAACTTATGCACCATCTTTCTGCTCTTTAATCAATATAATTGTAGTTTCATGTACATGTATGAATTGCTCTCCTATCGCCATTATACAATTCTAGCTTTAAAATTAAATTAAAGGGACATTAGCCAGATCAGAGCTGTTTTCTATCTTATTTTCATTTAATATAAAGAATTGTATATATGTTATTCTACATTATGCACTAATACTTAATTAAATGTTGTATGTAGTGATGGGCGAGGGCGCCCTGTCACGGCGTACCTTACAGACTGTAGCTAGGAATGATTGTAACATTGCAGTAAGGCAAACCAATTCCAAGTGCACACTTTGATGATGTAATATTTTGGTGCACCTAAATATTGCAATGACATTAGGACCACAAAGAAACTGCACACCTGACACTGCTATATGGAGAATTTATCCTTATTTGAATAAGACATTACATGTATATTAAATTTATACCAATAATTGAATAAAAATAGTGTCCCAAGTTGGCCTATGACCCTTCAAGCTGAAACGTGTAAAGGATATTGATGCTAAAGACACAAATATTGTACCAGGTCCTATAATTTTACAGTTTAAAAACACATTGGTTCACTATTTTCAATACACATGTAGTTTCCTACATACATGTAGATGACAGAGACTCAAAAATACACTTGTAATTTATCTTTACAGCCCACATTCACTTTATAGTCACATTGGTTTGACATTGGCATTGACCCCACACTGACCTATAACACATTTAAACCTCTACCCTATAAATTTTAACCAATTTCATTACCTTTGAGCAAATGTCATAAATCAAGTTCTCAGTGTACATGAACTTGTTCAACTTGTTTTTTCTAAAAGACATGTACTATTTAGTGTTTACATTAAGATGACTATGACCTTGTACCCATGACTCAGTGCATATCAATGAACCGTACAAAATTCTCCATTCAAGCATCACTTATTCCATTACTGTACATCAAACACAGCCAATGTGTATGTTTTAATGCACTTAAACTTGCATATCCTGCAGTACAACATCCAGTATAGCAGTGACCTTTTAAACCTCAAATCACACTTTTAAGTCAGGGTACTTTGTAAGCTTTAAAGCCTTCCCAGAGTCTTTCCTTGGGCTATTTTAATGAACTAATGATATAAAACTGTTGTATGCTGACTCATCAACACCAAGATTATGTTGCTGATAAATCAAACATTCCAGACAGGTTCTGAGGTTGGGTTTGTTCAAGATGAGTAACTCTTTTAAGGAATACATCACTTTGTAAGTGCTTGATATTGCACACAATTACAACCACAGGAGACTATTATATCTAAATGCTGTCTTTGTTATATTTAGATTAATGTACTTCATGACTTGGAGATAGCAAACTTGTAGTGATTCAATAATGAAGATGGACTTCAAAGTTACTATAAAACATGAACAATATCAAATCCTACAGAAATAATACAATTATTCTGACTACAGCTATTTCATACACACTATCTAAATTTAACTCATACCTTTTTAATTTTGGCTTCATCTGTGAAATTTTTAAGTTGATCCAAGTCAGTTATGACACCATCTACTTGTTCAATTAAATTGTTTAATTTTTCTCCATTATTGTCATTAAGAATGGCTGCTAACATAGACGTGTCACTGTCGGTGACACCAAATTTCTTGAAGGCATCTGATATCTGTAACAAAGCAAGGCAAGAAAGTCATAACAAAAGAAATGGGGGCAACTTCAGACACATCTTCTATAGATTGTTGTTTGCCAAAAAAAATTCATTTATCTTTCAAGGAAAATACATTTATCACATGAACATAAATTTTTTTCCTATAATATATTTCAAAAAAGTTCGGTTAATGCATTCCACAGTTCAAGATAGCTGCACTGTAATTTCAGACAGTTCAAGATACCTACACTGTAATTTCAGACAGTTTAAGATACCTACACTGTAATTTCAGACAGTTCAAGATGGCTACACTGTAATTTCAGACAGTTCAAGATAGCTGCACTGTAATTTCAGACAGTTCAAGATAGCAACACTGTAATTTCAGACAGTTCAAGATGGCTACACTGTAATTTCAGACAGTTCAAGATGGCTACAATGTAATTTCAGACAGTTCAAGATGGCTACACTGTAATTTCAGACAGTTCAAGATGGCTACACTGTATTTTCAGACAGTTCAAGATGGCTACAATGTAATTTCAGACAGTTCAAGATGGCTACACTGTAATTTCAGACAGTTCAACATGGCTACAATGTAATTTCAGACAGTTCAAGATAGCTACACTGTAATTTCAGACAGTTCAAGATACCTACACTGTAATTTCAGACAGTTCAAGATACCTACACTGTAATTTCAGACAGTTCAAGATACCTACACTGTAATTTCAGACATTTTAAGATGGCTACACTGTAATTTCAGACAGTTCAAGATAGCTGCACTGTAATTTCAGACAGTTCAACATGGCTACAATGTAATTTCAGACAGTTCAAGATAGCTACACTGTAATTTCAGACAGTTCAAGATAGTTACACTGTAATTTCAGACAGTTCAACATGGCTACAATGTAATTTCAGACAGTTCAAGATAGCTACACTGTAATTTCAGACAGTTCAAGATAGTTACACTGTAATTTCAGACAGTTCAACATGGCTACAATGTAATTTCAGACAGTTCAAGATAGCTACACTGTAATTTCAGACAGTTCAAGATAGCTACACTGTAATTTCAGACAGTTCAACATGGCTACAATGTAATTTCAGACAGTTCAAGATAGCTACACTGTAATTTCAGACAGTTCAAGATAGTTACACTGTAATTTCAGACAGTTCAACATGGCTACAATGTAATTTCAGACAGTTCAAGATAGCTACACTGTAATTTCAGACAGTTCAAGATAGTTACACTGTAATTTCAGACAGTTCAACATGGCTACAATGTAATTTCAGACAGTTCAAGATAGCTACACTGTAATTTCAGACAGTTCAAGATACCTACACTGTAATTTCAGACAGTTCAAGATACCTACACTGTAATTTCAGACAGTTCAAGATACCTACACTGTAATTTCAGACAGTTCAAGATACCTACACTGTAATTTCAGACAGTTCAAGATACCTACACTGTAATTTCAGACATTTTAAGATGGCTACACTGTAATTTCAGACAGTTCAAGATAGCTGCACTGTAATTTCAGACAGTACAAAATAGCTACACTAATTTCAGACAGTTCATGATAGCTACACTGTAATTTCAGACAGTTCAACATGGCTACAATGTAATTTCAGACAGTTCAAGATAGCTACACTGTAATTTCAGACAGTTCAACATGGCTACAATGTAATTTCAGACAGTTCAAGATAGCTACACTGTAATTTCAGACAGTTCAAGATAGTTACACTGTAATTTCAGACAGTTCAACATGGCTACAATGTAATTTCAGACAGTTCAAGATAGCTACACTGTAATTTCAGACAGTTCAAGATAGTTACACTGTAATTTCAGACAGTTCAACATGGCTACAATGTAATTTCAGACAGTTCAAGATAGCTACACTGTAATTTCAGACAGTTCAAGATAGCTACACTGTAATTTCAGACAGTGCAAGATAGCCGTACTGTAATTTCAGACAGTTCAAGATGGCTACACTGTAATTTCAGACAGTTCAAGATGGCTACACTGTAATTTCAGACAGTTCAAGATGGCTACACTGTAATTTCCTGTCAAAACAACAAGTACAAATGGCAATCCTGGTTTATAATTCCAATCAGATTATATCTTTACAGCCATGATATACACTTTTTGTCATAAAACCTTAGCATTTGGGTGTTTGAGACACACACAATTCTTGTTTGAGACACACTGAATCCTGGTCATAAGACTTAAGAGCTTAGCATTTGATGTTTTATGCTACAATTTACTCTAAAACAGAACACATCAAAAGATGCATTAGTCGGAGGTGACTCCTTCAAAGCATCCTGCTTTACACACTGTTACAATTTCATGTGGTGTCTAAGACACACTAACTTCTGGTCTGTCAAACAGAGTAAATTGTTGACATTAAGTCCCAAATGCTAAGCATTTATGACCATCAGAAGATGTTGCTTTCAACGTAACGGTTGAAGAGAGCGCTCGAGCAGTCAGTAGACGTCTACTATGCGATGTCCCGTGTTTTCGGTGAGCATCCCGTTTTCCACTGATGTTTCTCGTGTCTCCTTTTAAACCCCTCTCTCGCTGTGTCTTTTCGTAGATTACGTACGTTCAATGTCTACATCAAATTTTAAAAAGTGGTGTATGATACGCTCAAACTTCAATGATTCTTCATCGAAATTAGATGGTACTCTGCCGTGATAGTAGTCCTGCTTGCATACAGAGTAAGTGGTCCCTTGAGCGAAACGCGTACACTGTCAGCAAGCAGGACTACCGTGATAGTGACTGGTCAGAATCGCAATATCACAATTTACGACCTGTTTTCTTAGTCGCGGTCCAGTGGATGTTTCGCATCTCGTCGGCTATCTAGGTCCGTGGAATCATAAAAAGGGGGTCACCCTCCGAGAATATGAGTACGATGCCACATTTCTACTCTCTCTCTTTCTCTCTCTCTCTCTCTCTGAAGGAACTTCCCCGACAAAGGCCTGGGCCGGGGAGAAAGGTCACGTAATCCAGGACCGTGTGCAGTGTATGGATTAGGTGTCATTGAAGGTATAGCTCTGGATTTATACGCTACAGGGTTTCGACACGACGACACAATCCCTACCCCTCAGGAAAAAGAATAAGTACAAGCCTCATATATCCCTCAATATCCCTCTCTTGGACTAAATCCTCTAACTTCAAAAGTGCAATAATGTCCATTACTACACAAACACTTCACTTTTTTATTGTCTGTCTATGTTTGGCAACATGACTAAATGGTGATATGGTCAACAGTAATCATCATCACTTTAACTGAGAAGGGCAATAGTCAAGTTGCTGAAACATTGATAAAAAGAAATACAAATAATTATTTGAAGTTCCAACATATGAACTTGTTTAAACTTGAAATTGCAACCCTTTGTTAGACTAACTGACAACTATATGCTGGGATAAATCTCAAGGTTACTTACACTATTTGTTGGTGATAAATTGAAGAGGATTTCTGAATTAATATTTCGTGTCTTCATTTTCCCATGCTGATTAACATGAATGGCTTTGTTTGCTGCCACCAATATTTGGAATGGGTCCAGTATCTACAAGACAGATAACAACATTTTAGTTTTCTATGACACTAAATTCATCATTGTGTCATTTACGACAATGATTGAACTTTTGTATTACACTAAACAGTTTAAGAGGAATGGCTTAGGTGAAACAATTATGAGAGAAAAGAGAAGTATTACAATAAAGAATTATGTGAATCTAGAAAGGGAAAGTATTTGAGATAAATGTACCACCATATATATCCCAGCATATCATTTGACTTATCATATGTACTGTCAAATACTTCCAAACTTCAATTTGAATATTTGTATACGACAACCCAAGTGAATGACCTTTGACCTTTGATGGTTACAATAAAAACATAATGGGTTTGTGTCAATGAATTTTAGTGTTCTCTTTTGACATGTTTCAGAAAAAAATATGTGATTAATAAGAGTGAAAAATCAAAATGAAAGTTACAGTGACACCCCTCCATCTTTTTTAGGCTGAGGCAGTGCTATATGCATCATCACAGTGTAGTTGTACACTCAGACCACCTAAATTGTCCTATTTAATTACATGAATGATATCTCAATTAACCCAAAAACCTACAAATACATTATTGAGATGGATGGTCTGTGACAAAAATGTTGAGATTACATCTATTTGTGCTCATTTTGTTGTACGACTGTGTGAGTCTGCGTCTGTGACAGTGTGTCGTCTAATGTTTTGCATGTAAAGGTCCGAGTCATTCTAGATTAAAATATGGGTGAGAAAAATGACTGTAGGAAAAGTTGATCCTGAACAAAATAATGGACCTATCAAATCCTAAACAAGATAATACAACTGATCAGTTCAGAGCATATGGTTCATAGTAATACTTTTAAAACTTCCTACGAGTGGAATCATGTGCCTCTATTTTAGCATATTCGTTCAATGTGCATGTGGAAAGTATATCCACACATACCATCGATGTATTCAACAGTGCTGCATCTACATCGCCTTCCACTATGCTCCTTTTCAGATCCCTGCAATTCTCCACTTCAGTAAATAACGCTAGTGTCACCTTATCATTTGGAAACAGCTCTAACTCGTACAACTGAGAAGCCATGTTTGATTATGTCCAACAGCGCCCTCAAACACCAAAACCTAACATTACAAGTACAACAAATAACTTTCTGCCGTTCCTTTATTTTTATACGTTTAAATTATCGAAATAAAGTTTTACACGACTAAATGGAGATTCCTGGCCTCTACTTATGAATCAAAATCATGAAATACAAAATATATATCAACTAGCGCATTGGTTTCTGGGATATTATTCAGATGCAAAATGGCGGCCCCCATAGACTTGTTACGGTTTCAAGCGTACCTCACCGTCGGTTTTATTTTCATGGGATTCACGTCACTTTTGTTCTTAAAAATCAACCGTACACAAGATACACCGTATATGGACGAGATATTCCACGTTCCACAGGCTCAAAAATATTGCAATGGTTCATTCACAGAGGTAATGAGATTCTGTACACAGTAACACGTGATGAAAGATTGAATGAATGATGGGTGATAATCCCATGCCATGAATGAATGAGTCAGTGAGATCTGTGCATTATATTAATAAAACATTCAAAATGCACACAGTTGAAAGAATTATATCATTGTGTGGCATGAAAGTTTCACTGCACATGGAATTTGCAAGAGGTTCAAAATAAGCTTTATTTATTATATTGATAATTTTATTTTATTTATTTTTTTATACATTTGTAAGTTATGTAACATTAATATGATTAATTTACATAATTGCCAAATAATTGAAATGGTCAGCCTTTTAGTGTCAGATGTCTTGCCAATGTATTTGAGTATAAACACCTTTATTGAACAATTTTACACACATAGTGAAAGTGAAAATACTATGGAACAAACTTTGGCAGGACTGAATAACACTGTTATATGTTATATTTGATACTACAGTAACTTTTTGGGGCTGAATGGTTTCAAGACTGTTCAACCATATCATCCCAGTTAACAATTGTGTTTCTGTGTTATGGCTTGTGCATATGTTGAGGTTATTTGGAAAAATATCAATTGCTAGTTATTTTAGATTTTGATTGATTGATAGAAAATGGGAAAAATAAATAAATAATATGTAAAAATACATTGACTTCACAAATATTGTTCTCACAGTTACAATTTACTTTGAACCATGTGATTACTCATTGTCTTCTAAATACAGTTCAACAGAATGAAGGGCAGAATAATGAATCATCTTTCTGTTTGTTTTTCCTTAAAGTGGGACCCAATGATAACAACATTGCCTGGTTTGTATGTTTTCTCTATTGGCATATTAAGACCAGTCAGTGTGTACTTTGAAATGGAAATTGAAGAATATTGTTCAACTTACATGCTGAGAGGTGTCAATCTTGTCTTTGCACTCGCCAATCTTTATATGATGTATGCTATAATCAGAAAACTGAATCCTGATCCTAAGGTATTGTTTGAGTTTATTGTTTCAGGTGTGTGTGTGTGTGTGTGTGTGTGTGTGTGTGTGTGTGTGTGTGTGTGTGTGTGTGTGTGTGTGTGTGTGTGTGTGTGTGTGTGTGTGTGTGCACGCGTGTGTGTGTGTGCGTGTGTGCGTGTGTGTGTGTGTGTGTGTGTGTGTGTGTCTTTACATGCTGTCGTGTGTATAGAATTACATTGACTACTGACTACTACACATATGAAGATGGTCTCAGAAAATCATAGATTATTTCATGAAAAGTTATTCTTAAACTTGTTTATATAATAGTACTTTATCCAAATGCCTATTTACAACACACTTCTTTTCTTTTCAGGAATCTGAGTTGAAGATGACAATGACAGCCATAACATTGGCAATTTTCCCAGTTCTGTATTTCTTTACATTTCTGTACTACACTGATGCTGGGTCAACGTTCCTAGTTCTCTTCATGTATCTCTTGAGTCTGCATGATAGTCATTTGAATGCTGCTTTGGTAAGTGGATGTGCCATCATGTTCCGTCAAACTAATATCATCTGGGTGGTGTTTGTAGCCGGTTTGACAGTGATGAAACTAGTAGAAGGCAACAAAGACCAGGAAGAGAAGACAGGAGAGACAGAAAGTATCCCAAAAGTTGTAGTTGACAAAGTGAAGACAGTCTTCCAATTTATGGGACAGTTCTCTAACATCATAACACTGATAAAGACAGTTTTACCATATGGACTCATCACTTTAGCATTTGTTGTCTTTGTCTACATCAATGAGGGCATCGTAGTTGGTGACAGAACTAGCCATCAAGCTGGTCTCAATTTTCCTCAGTTGTTTTATTTCTTTGCTTTTACTGCCGTGTTTTCTTTTCCTTACTTCATACTACCATACAACCTTGTTAAGTATGCTACTTTTCAGAAACAACAGGCAGTGTTAGTAGTTGTCTCTGCCATCCTAGCAATCTTTGTGGTCTACTTCTTTACCTATGTACATCCATACCTGCTAGCAGACAACAGACACTATCCATTCTATGTATGGATGAAAGTATACCAGAGACATTCTCTGGTTAAGTATGCTCTCATTCCAGGATACATCTATGCTGGCTGGAGCATCTTCAATCAGTTGTCCCATAAAAGTGTTCTATGGCAGCTAGTTTATGCCGTATGTGTGGTACTTTCATTAGTACCACAGAAGTTACTAGAGTTTAGATATTTTATTATACCATATTTACTGTTCAGACTCAACATGAAAACACAGTCATACCTACTGTTAATAATTGAAATGGTCTTCTATGTAGTGATCAACTATGTCACCGTAGAACTTTTTATCAACAAACCATTTCACTGGCCTGATAGCGATGTCTACCAACGATTTATGTGGTAGGCATACACTCCTTTCATCACCATGTCCAGAAGTTAGGTATGTCAATAATGTATCACTCTATAGACTTGCCAGTGATATATCTATGCTACATGTCATGCCAATAATACATCCACGCTATAGACACGCCAATAATACATCCACTCTATAGACACGCCAATAATATATCCATGCTATAGACACTCCAATAATATATCCACGCTATAGACACACCAATAATATATCCAGGCTATAGACACACCAATAATATACCCATGCTATAGACACTCCAATAATATACCCATGCTATAGACACACCAATAATATATCTAGGCTATAGACACTCCAATAATACATCCATGCTATAGACACTCCAATAATATACCCATGCTATAGACACACCAATAATATATCCACGCTATAGACACACCAATAATATACCCATGCTATAGACACACCAATAATATATCTAGGCTATAGACATGCCAATAATATATCTAGGCTATAGACACACCAATAATATACCCATGCTATAGACACTCCAATAATATACCCATGCTATAGACACTCCAATAATATACCCATGCTATAGACACTCCAATAATATACCCATGCTATAGACACACCAATAATATACCCATGCTATAGACATGCCAATAATATATCCATGCTATAGACACGCCAATAATATATCCAGGCTATAGACACACCAATAATATACCCATGCTATAGACATGCCAATAATATACCCATGCTATAGACACACCAATAATATACCCATGCTATAGACATGCCAATAATATACCCATGCTATAGACATGCCAATAATATACCCATGCTATAGACACACCAATAATATACCCATGCTATAGACATGCCAATAGTATATCCAAGCTATACACGCCAATAATATATCCACACTATAGACACGCCAATAATATACCTATGCTATAGAAACGCCAATATTATACCCATGCTATAGACACGCCAATAATATATCCACGCTATAGACACTCCAATAATACATCCACGCTATAGACACTCCAATAATACATCCAAGCTATAGACACTCCAATAATATATCCAGGCTATAGACACTCCAATAATATATCCAGGCTATAGACACTCCAATAATATATCCAGGCTATAGACACGCCAATAATATATCCAGGCTATAGACACGCCAATAATACATCCACGCTATAGACACTCCAATAATATATCCATGCTATAGACATGCCAATAATATATCCAAGCTATAGACACGCCAATAATATATCCATGCTATAGACACGCCAATAATACATCCACTCTATAGACACGCCAATAATACATCCATGCTATAGACACTCCAATAATATACCCATGCTATAGACACACCAATAATATATCCAGGCTATAGACACTCCAATAATATATCCATGCTATAGACACGCCAATAATATACCCATGCTATAGACACTCCAATAATATATCCAGGCTATAGACATGCCAATAATATATCCAAGCTATAGACACACCAATAATATACCCATGCTATAGACATGCCAATAATATATCCAAGCTATAGACACACCAATAATATACCCATGCTATAGACACGCCAATAATATATCCAAGCTATAGACACGCCAATAATACATCCAGGCTATAGACACTCCAATAATATATCCATGCTATAGACACGCCAATAATACATCCAGGCTATAGACACTCCAATAATATATCCATGCTATAGACACGCCAATAATACATCCAGGCTATAGACACTCCAATAATATACCCATGCTATAGACACACCAATAATATATCTAGGCTATAGACATGCCAATAGTATATCCACGCTTTATGTATATGTCATGCCAATAATAGATACTATAGGTATGTTAATATATTGATACTTTGGGCAATAAATACTTCACAATAAAGATTTTATTAGAATATTAATTAAAATACTGCCAATGCAAGAAATATGGAAATATTGTTAAAATTTAAAGAAAATAAAAAATAAAATAATGTTGTAAAATGGTCAGAGAATATAGCATATGTCATTGTATTATAGAGCAAGTTAGTCAGAATCAGAGAATATACCATATGTCATTGTATTGTCATTGAGCAAGGTATTTAGAATCTTGTATCATTTATATAGATACATCCCACATACATATAGTGTAGTAACTGAAAAATAATTTTATTCTGATTTCACTTGAATTCTTGTTCACGATTATCATGGGAATATTCATTGTCTTTGTCTTTTGTACCAAAAAAATACATAAAAACTCAGATTTGTCGTGATTTCTCAAATATAAAATGTTTGTAAATACATATATTATAAAATGATATTGAAATAAAAATGGCATATAATGCTTTTATCATCACAATTATTTTCAGTTATAAACTTAACACATGACATTTTTATGTCCATGCCTTGTTTCTCTGCAAGGTAAGAAGTCAAGTATATTAAGGCTCCCTGGCTGTCAGATTATTAAGACTCCCTGGCAGTCAGTAGATTATTAAGACTCCCTGGCAGTCAGTGGATTATTAAGACTCCCTGGCAGTCAGTAGATTATTAAGACTCCCTGGCACAGTAGATTATTAAGACTCCCTGGCAGTCAGTAGATTATTAAGGTTCCATTGGAGTTTTGGTAAATTGTTCTCAATGTGAGGATAATCCACTTTAGCCCATCTTTCAAAGGTCACATGTTTGTATCAGATTCCACATCCACAAAGTAACTATATGTGAACCTTAATTCCCTGACTGGTCACATGACATGTCATGATGTCTAAAGTGTTAAGTTTGCTAATTCAAGAGAAACACTTGATTCAGGAGCTCTATCACAACATGTAGAGAATTTGAGTAGTTAATATACAAATTGGGTCATAGGGTTAGAGGCTGGGTAGGGGGGATGGGGGGGGGGGGGTCATATGGCTAGGGGCAGGCAGGGTAGTGGGGTTGGGATGGGGGTCAGTAGAAATTTGACCGTTCGATTGTTAACTCTAACCCTACTTTATAAGCTTTAGTACATATACATACTCATTGAAGAGTGTTCTATATTTCTAGCTTTACAAATAAGAAACTGTCCTATTTCTTTATTTCGTCAATTATTATTATTCAAATGATGATATTAGTTACAATACAACTAATTATATACAAATCAGCATGGGAAGATAATTACCAGTGATTGTAAATTATTTCAATGCTTCAAATATCTCTGTATAAAAAGTGAAAAATGTTCAGCGTTAGATCTTCAGTTTGTGGAATAATACAGCAAAGTTATAGCATGCCAAATATACATAAAAATTGAAGGTCTCTAACACTGAAAAGTAGGAGTAATAACAATTTACTATCTTCTTCACTTGTTGACTTCTAGAAACTTAGCACTATCTTAAAATTAATTTGAGAAATTTTGATTGATAAAAATGAATTGTTCGGTCCTATATTTCTACTTGGTATACATTACAATTATTTAATTTTCTAATGAAAATATCCACCCTTTAATAATTACCAAACATTTTAGTATACTAGTACAAATGCTATGCTGCACATATTCAATTACGACTGGTAAACCAAAGATAGCAGCTTTGGAGACAATTTACAAATTGTCAGCAAAATGTCAAAGAAACAGACTTTTTATACTGTAATACAATACAGACCAATCACCTACTCATGGATATCACAATTACCAAACTTCAGTATCTAAAAACCAGGTTTGTTAAAGTTCGAATGTAGACTATAGAGGGCGCTGTTTCCAACAAAACTGTATTTATCCAATTTGAAATTTTGCTATAAATTTTCCTCTTAACAATGCTCTTTGTATGAATAATCATTCATGTGTACCAGAAGTAACAAGACAACAATATAGCATATTGTCTTAGAATAATGAAATTGTTCCTGTGAGGGAACATCAAACTTCAAAGTGATAATGCACATACCCACTTTTAATAGGCCTATATCTCAAGTTTTGTGCAAGGTTTGACAAAGATACCAGCTTGTACACATCAAAGTCATGGGTGTGCATGGACAGATGTTGTACATGTGATATCCATTTCTATCTTTCATCCTCAAGATAATGCCATTCTGGGACCAAAAGTGTAGAAGGAATTTCAAAGAATTGGGTGTTCCTTCTGATGATTAAGACTTTGTAATGGCAGTGATGTCAGATCTGCTGAATAGCTTGGAATATGGCAAGATGTGATCAACATCAAATGCAGATTAAAGTGATTATGTTCATTATCATTGATCTCACATGACCTTTAGGTCAACTCATCAAAAGTTCATTGACCCCTTAGCTTCTCCATCATTAAATTGCTGACATCAAACTATATAAAGCTAGTAGTGTTTAAATTTCTGTGCTGATCAGAGTTACATTTTCAGCTTTTCACTACTAAAATGTTCCATCTATATATTTCATACTTCAAATTTATTATCTCTAACATTGTGTGTTATATATGGCATATGTACATGTGCACAACATGGCAATAAATAGTATTATAAAATGAGTTAAACACTACACTACATTACAATGTCTAAAATAGCTATCGGTACTATTTCAACTAAAGTTCTAAATCTTGACAGTTGGTACAATTTACGTGAGAAGTAATTCTCCCTGTTCAACCAACACCACATTCGCCAAACAAACAATATTCACTGTATACATTCATTATTATAACAGTGTTCTCCCCACTGTTTCACCAGGGTTTCCCGACCAAATTATGGAATGACGTCAGAAAGTATGAAAATTTTATCACATTTCTTGGTGCTACATTGGTTCTCAAATTTTGATGAAAATACTTCATTAATCTCCTTGTTGTATATAACACTTGAAAACTGACAACATCTGAGGACTGTACAGAGATACATGACTATTGCAATATTCTCACATAGTCATAAACTGCAGTTGTCCATAACCTTAATACAGACAGTGCCCGAGTTTGTTGCAAATATAGCTTTGGTTTGCTTTGTTATTAGAAGGCACAGATTGTATTATGATTAAAACATAAATATAAGGTATGTTATTTCACCGTTACACAATTATATGCTACAAAATTTACACATGCAGCATCAACTTCATTTTCTACTGACTGTCTAAATCTACATAGCAGGGGCATATGGTGGTGGAGGTGCTGATGGTGCTGTTGCTGATTGTGGTGGTGGGTAAAATTGCTGTTGTTGCTGTGGAAACTGTTGTTGTTGTTGTTGTTGTTGTTGTTGTTGTTGTTGTGGAAACTGTTGTTGCTGTGGAAATTGTTGCTGTTGCTGTGGATACTGTTGTTGCTGTGGAAATTGCTGTTGCTGTGGGAATTGCTGTTGAGGTGGGAATTGCTGCTGAGGTGGCACTTGACCCATTGCAGTTTGTTGTGGTGGCTGCATCTGCTGAGGGGGTGCCACTCCTATACCTGTGTGCTCTTGTGGTGGTGCTTCTCTAGGTTGGATATTCCTGGTTTTCATCCATAGGAGTAGCTGATCTGGAACTTCAGTCAATACATCCTTTGCTAGTCTGGCTTTACTTAGTGGTGCACTACCCCCACTTGATATATACTCTCTGAATGGCACAAACTGAAAAGTTACAAAAACAAAAATCTCATTATACAATTGTACAATGTAGTAACTATGATGTTATAGATTTAAATCTCACCAAAGACATACTCAATGCATTATTCAATCATTGGTATTACCCTATCCTACACCTATGATGGCATAACCTACACTTGCTAAAACTCCCTGAGAATTATACATGCCTAGCTGCAGTAGGATCAGTCCAACATAAAACAGCCCTCTCCTACCAGGTACCCTTTACACAGATTAAGTAAACCAAGGTACATGTATGCCTCAAATTTGTGCACGAACTTTAAATGAATGATAGCTGAGTACTGAAACTTGCAATGTAGATGTTTAGCTAGCCACTGTAATCAACTTGCAATGTATAGATGTTGAGCTAGCCACTGTAATCAACTTGCAATGTATAGATGTTGAGCTAGCCACTGTAACCAACTTGCACTGTATAGATGTTGAGCTAGCAACTGTAATCAATTGATCAAATTCAACCATTCATACCTGCACTATATCTCTTTCTGCATACTGCCCTCTAGAGCTCAGTCTTTTCTTGTCAGCATCTAACTCTTCCATAGCTGAAATTATTGAAAAAACAACATCAAAATAGATATCATTGCAAAAGAAAGAGACAAATCTTTGAATTAAATCTTGAAAACACTGCAATATTACTAGACCTGGAAGAAGGAAGAATGTTAGTGCAACATACATTTACATACATACATACATACATACATACATACATACATACGCACGCACGCACGCACGCACGCACACACACACACACACACACACACACACACACACACACATACACACACACACACACGTACATACGTACGTACGTACGTACATACATACATACATACATACATACATACATACATACATACATACATACATACATTTACAGACAGACATGATTTAACATGTGTTAGAGGTTGTATGTACTTTAAGTAGGATATGTTAACACAAAAGACTATCAAGTTTTGGCTGTGTCCATTACTGCTAATTCTCTCCTAAATCTAATAATTTAAGGAAAAACAATAATGTTGACTACTAACAATTATTGATAATTCTTACCATCAAAGTCTGCTGGGCCAACTCCAACTATGATGATTGACATGGGTAACCGGGATGCCTGCAATAATAACTATCATTATGACAAACATCTATACAAATGTGACCTGAATGACACTGAATGACATGTTGAGTACAAATTCAGTCAATAAAACTTTGATGACCTACGTTGCTGATCAAATCAACTGGTGTGTAATACAGAAAAGTCACAGGAATTCTTGCTCTTTTGTACATCACATCATTTATTTTATCATTTTATTTAAATTGTGTTTCTTGCTGATTGGCATAATGGACAGAGATCATAGCTTGGTGTTAACTTTGACACCAGCTGTTTATAACCCGATGTGAGTTACAAGTTACAGTCTTACTAGATATGGTCAAACATACATAAAGGTACAGTCTACAGTCTTACTAGATATGGTCAAACATACATAAAGGTACAGTCTACGGTCTTACTAGATATGGTCAAACATACATAAAGGTACAGTCTACAGTCTTACTAGATATGGTCAAACATACATAAAGGTACAGTCTACAGTCTTACTAGATATGATCAAACATACATAAAGGTACAGTCTACAGTCTTACTAGATATGATCAAACATACATAAAGGTACAGTCTACAGTCTTACTAGATATGGTCAAACATAAAGGTACAGTCTACAGTCTTACTAGATATGGTCAAACATAAAGGTACAGTCTACAGTCTTACTAGATATGGTCAAACATAAAGGTACAGTCTACAGTCTTACTAGATATGATCAAACATACATAAAGGTACAGTCTACAGTCTTACTAGATATGGTCAAACATAAAGGTACAGTCTACAGTCTTACTAGATATGGTCAAACATAAAGGTACAGTCTACAGTCATACTAGATATGGTCAAACATACATAAAGGTACAGTCTACAGTCTTACTAGATATGGTCAAACATACATAAAGGTACAGTCTACAGTCATACTAGATATGGTCAAACATACATAAAGGTACAGTCTACAGTCTTACTAGATATGGTCAAACATAAAGGTACAGTCTACAGTCTTACTAGATATGGTCAAACATAAAGGTACAGTCTACAGTCATACTAGATATGGTCAAACATACATAAAGGTACAGTCTACAGTCTTACTAGATATGGTCAAACATACATAAAGGTACAGTCTACAGTCATACTAGATATGGTCAAACATACATAAAGGTACAGTCTACAGTCTTACTAGATATGGTCAAACATACATAAAGGTACAGTCTACAGTCTTACTAGATATGGTCAAACATACATAAAGGTACAGTCTACAGTCTTACTAGATATGGTCAAACATACATAAAGGTACAGTCTACAGTCTTACTAGATATGATCAAACATACATAAAGGTACAGTCTACAGTCTTACTAGATATGGTCAAACATACATAAAGGTACAGTCTACAGTCATACTAGATATGGTCAAACATACATAAAGGTACAGTCTACAGTCTTACTAGATATGGTCAAACATACATAAAGGTACAGTCTACAGTCTTACTAGATATGGTCAAACATAAAGGTACAGTCTACAGTCTTACTAGATATGGTCAAACATAAAGGTACAGTCTACAGTCATACTAGATATGGTCAAACATACATAAAGGTACAGTCTACAGTCTTACTAGATATGGTCAAACATACATAAAGGTACAGTCTACAGTCTTACTAGATATGGTCAAACATACATAAAGGTACAGTCTACAGTCATACTAGATATGGTCAAACATACATAAAGGTACAGTCTACAGTCTTACTAGATATGGTCAAACATAAAGGTACAGTCTACAGTCTTACTAGATATGGTCAAACATAAAGGTACAGTCTACAGTCTTACTAGATATGATCAAACATACATAAAGGTACAGTCTACAGTCATACTAGATATGGTCAAACATACATAAAGGATTCCAAAATAATTCAAGTTTGGTTAAAACTTACACCAACAACAGCTGCCTTTGTCTGCTCCATATCAGAGATAATACCATCAGTTATTATGAGTAGTATAAAGTAGTTGGAACCATCGGTGTACGATGCTGCAAATCTGACAGAAAAATGAAGAATGTAACAGAAAATAGTAAACTTTAGTCCATCACAAGATTGTCATTTTACACTTGTCTACCACTGACATAAAACTGTGGAAGGAAATAGTTATAACTAAGGGGGCAATTCAACAATGGTACAGGTACACTTTTCAAGTTTGCTTTAAGATTATCTTACCTTGCTACATGGTTGATGACTGGTGCAAAGTTTGTAGGTCCATAAAGTTGAACTGCTCTGATAGACTGTTGATAAGCCTGTAACACACCATCAATACCTGCACAGAATGGATTACTTGGGTTTCCATTCTGAAAGGAAAATTACAGATAAAGTAATATGGAATCAGACACAGTTCACATCTCATTAGAAAAATACACCTATTACTTGGAGTTATGAGTGATGACGTCAGTCCATAGCAACAATTACACAGCTAAGAGTAAGACCAATTTCTGAGTAAAGCTGAGTAATGTTCAACAATCTGTTTATACAGTTGGGATGCCTAGATACAGTAGAAACAAATGACGTGAAGATGAGATGATATTACCAGAGTTTCATTTACAGATAATGTTGGGGTGACTAGTCCAATAGAAATATAGACAGGAATATTTCAAAATACAATATCAAATGGATATAATACCAGACAGTAAGACACAGTTTGTATGTGTGACTTTAATACAGACAGTAAGACACTGTGTATGTGTGACTTTAATAGCAGACAAAAGTTGTATTAAAGTAAACCTTTGTTCCAAACACAAACTTAAAAATTGTTACCTGCAAGTTTTGCGTTTGGAGCAAAAGTTTACAATGCTTTACCAGAACAGATGAATTTTTACTTGAAGACATGATCATGTCAGTTATTTTCGGAGAACCAACAACTTACCAGAAAGAATTCATGTGATACACGTCCATCTGGTGGAATTCTGGCTCCAAATCCTAATGCTGGAAACAATTTATCACTATCATAGTCTTGGATAATTTCACCTACAGCTTGTAGAGCATTGATATACTGATTGGGTTGGTATGGGTTGATATAATGTAGAGAGGTGGGCTGAGATGGATTTCCTGAAATGGAAATAGAATACTTTACATGTATAACTGCAAGAAGTATACATATCAAGGTCCATTATTGCTAAATGCCTTTTTTCATTTGCTTAGAATGTTTGTGTATTTGTTTGAAGATAACTGGTTGTTATGATATGTTCATTTAGTTGTCCTTGAAAGTAGACCCACAAATTATATCAATATTTAGATATTATTCCCCAAATGTTTCCTTTATTCAGCCAGGGCAAATATGATTGATCTGAGGAGGCCAGGCAGTAGGCCATCTTCTTTCTCACTTTTAGACTTCACAATGATAAGATATGAAGATCAAGTTCAATATAAGCTCCCTCTGAGTTTCTTACCATTTGATTCTGTGAAATGAATAGTTACCATGACAACAGGTTCTGCATAATACCCTATTTCTTACCATTTGATGCTGTGAAATCAACAGTAACCATGACAACAGGTTCTGTATAAAACCCTGTTTCTTACCATTTGATGCTATGAAATCAACAGTAACCGTGACAACATGTTCTGTAAAAAACCTTCAGTTTCTTACCATTTGATGCTGTGAAATCAACAGCTACTGTGAAGTTCATCTGAGTTCCTCCTTTGATGAAATCTAGAAATGAATGGACTTGTTCCACATCACATTGAAGTACTTCTATTGTACCAGAATTTTTATAACTCTTCTTTTTGGCTTTTTTCTTGGGATTAATCAACTGAAAAATACACAACTGTCTTATTCATTGTTCACCTGTGGTTGGCATCAACTTATATTTTAAATCAAACATTTGGAACATTTTTAAAAAATCTTTTTAACTTTCTGACAGAGACAAAGTAAACTCTCATAGAATGCTAGTGTTTATGTTATGGTACATGTAGTAAGAAGATAAATTCTAACAGACTTGTTTCATAATTCAAGAAACTTACATGTCTGTGTTTTTGTTATTATTTGTGTAAGTTCTCATTTCCAGTGGTTAGTATGTATGCAAGACTGATTATGATAGGTTCACCATCAAACATACAGTACAGCTGATTGCCCTAAAGATTTGGTCAATTTTAACCAGATTTCCTCATCTCTGTTACTAATGGTCTACAAATTATACAAGAACTCACGACATTATTTTCACTCACCACCATAATCATAATATTATCATCATTCATTCTCAAACTTGTGTGTCTATAAACTTCCTAACATTTCTCATTTCTCTTTATCAGAGTTTGCACATCACTAGGTATGACTTTTGCAACATGCAATGTTATTGTAATGACAACATTACTATGGTAACTACAACACTTCCAAGACATTACTATGGTAACTACAACACTTTATGGTAACCACAACACTTCCAAGAAATTACTATGGCAACTACAACACTTCCAAGACATTACTATGGTAACTACAACAGTTCCAAGACATTACAACAGTTGCAAGACATTACTATGGTAACTACAACACTTCCAAGACATTATTATCATGGAAACTACAACACTTCCAAGACATTACTATGGTAACTACAATACTTCCAAGACATTACTATGGTGACTACAACAGTTGCAAGACATTACTACATGTATGGTAACTACATTTTTACAACACTTCCAAGACATTACTATGGTAACTACAACAGTTACAAGACATTACAACAGTTGCAAGACATTACTATGGCAACTACAACACTTCCAAGACATTACTATGGTAACTACAGCATTTCCAAGATGTTTCTTGTCGAAAATATGAAATCTTTCAAAACACAAACATTTTGACAATAGACAAATACAACAATGTACTCATAGACTCACCTCATAATGGTTAGAATATCCTGGTCCTTTGGCTAACTCCCTGGCATTAGTTTGAAACTCTCCGATATAATCATGGCTACTAGGGGTGGAAAGATTACAAGATGACAGTTGAGGAAATAAATTCACTGGCACTATTGTACACATGTGTACATAGATATAAGAACCAGTGAATATATACTATCATTACACAGCCTACAAAGGAGATACAAAGGTGTACACAGACATGCATGGTGCCAGAAGGACAGATTAAAATATAGGTTACTAAGTGCTGGCATGGAAATCAATTTTGAATTTGAACTTTTCAGACAAGTTCAAAATCATGTGTGACATCCTGGAGGGCAGCATACTCTACATTTAAACAGTATCTTTGCATTGAAATAATGGCTTTCTTTATGCTAGAGGACTGGCTTGATTCTGAAAGTTAGTGGTCTGGTATCTCGCTGACCAGACAGGTCAACACAGGGTTACTACAAAGTGCATAGTACGGTACTGGACACATTGACAAACCTTACACACTAGGTAACATAACCTATGTACAAATATTTGCATGCTATACTCAACATATGTTATACACTTGGGTACAGGGATAACAACTTTCATGAGGGTAAGTCTTTCCATGACAAGTTTAATGACTTTAGGCTATACAATAGCACTCACCTTCCACTGCTATTCCAATCATAGCATTCTACTTTGATGGTTCTATCTAAATCACCATTACAAAGTGCTCTTGCTGAAAGCTTAAATGATTTCCAAATTGGGTTCAAAGTTTTCATTATAACTTCTGTCTTGTGACATATTGTATATCTGTAACACAAGATACATCTAGTGTGAATGTCACCAACAATTTCTACAATTACAGACATCTTCACACAGCTAATAACAACTTGCTGTTGGGACTATAAAATTAACACATCGATGGTCAATATAGGATATATGATATATGATGTATGATGTAATAAAAATAAACCCTTGTTTGTCATTTGACATTCTTCTGAAAGGCTTTCTTTTCAATGTTTTACACTATTTTCAGGGTATAAGTGTAAGATATGTGTAAGGAAAGAATATTCTTTACATTAAATTATATTTGTGTACAAATTTGCAAACATCTCTATCTATTCGCTCCTCCTACAAATCACTAAATACTTGACTGAAGACTGAATTACGAAGGGAAAGCCACTTACGTCATGTCTTCATTGCATCTATAAAATACCAAGAAAGGGTCTGATTTGCCAAAGAAATCCATCTTGTCCAAACGTGTACCTTTGAACTGCATGGTGAAAACATCCTGTGGAATGGAAATAGAAATATCTTGTATTATTCATTTATTTGGCTAACTTAGATATCATTATCAACAATAATGTGGGTTTATGTTAGTGTAATTGTAAGTTCCCCCCACACACACACACAAACACAAACACAAACACACAAAAAACACAAACACACAAAAAACGCAAACACAAATGCAAACACAAATGCAAACGCAAACACAAACACACACACACACACACACACACACAAACACACAAACAAACACAAACACACAAACAAACAAACACAAACACAAACACATAGTATGTGATGCATATTCATGTATGTCTTTAGGTACTGTTTTCTGTGATTTCTTTATCACAATACTCACTTTACAATCACTAACTTCTTCAGCTGATACAATAATCTTGCCTGAATTTCGACTGGGTCCTCTGTGTAATAATGGAAACATACTGATACTGTCACACAAATAATACAGTGTAATTCCATGTTTGATTTCCAAGGTTACATGTCAATCTATACTGTAATTAACTATACATAGTATAATGCAATCAAATCAAAAAAGATATTATAATTGCTCTCTGTATGTATCTAAACTCACATAAAAATATTTAATCAGGAACATTATTTTACTTATATACTTATATAACATTAGCCTATTTCATTGTAGTGTTCTTTAATATCTTTATTACACTGATGTACCTTTATTACACTGATGTACCCAAATAGAATTGTCAATTTTCTATATGGTTGTAATAAAGTTATATCTAATCTAAAAAAATCTGGAGTCTAGTACAAAGAATTGCAATTGTATGGATTAATCTTTGTGACTCTTTGCATGTGTACAATTGAATACAATTACATGAATACTATACCAGTTACAAAAGATTGCAAATGAGATTAAGATTACTTACTTAAGGGGCCTTTCAAGTCTCTGGTTTGGTGCACCAAGTATTTCTCCAAGATTACATTCTAATCTTCCAAGAAAGTCCTGCAAAAAGAGATTGTGTTAAACCACAAGTCATATTAACATATAAATATCAATATCTGGAAATATTAATTTCAATATATAGGATACAGTGAATAAAGGTCAAAGGTCAAATTTTAATACTGTACACTGTATGTTACATACAATAGGTCTCATAAACATTTAATTCTGGGGATTGGTGGAATCATCAAAGACATGTTACAGTTACTGCTAATGAAAAAAAAAATAACCCATGTTCTATTCCTCAGAAAAAGAATTGTTTTGTTCTAAAAATATAGGTGGAGTAAAGTTGTGTATATATATACCAGCATAGTGTGGCACTTGACAGAGATCGACAAAAGAGTACTGCTAGCTAACATATGCTTGTGTTATTGACCTAGTTGAATGGGTATAGTATTCAGAAAACTCAGACCCATCACACACCAACCCCAAATAAGTCCGCGTTTTTGAACCATACTATGTGACTGTCTACTATAGGTAATATTATGGTATAACCCCCCCCCCCCCCCCCCCCCCTCCATCCTCTCCCCACTGTGCATTGTTAACTATTTTTGGGCTCCCCTCAAATACATGGAGTAGCCACAACTACATGTAGTAATGTGAAAATGACATTATATGAAATATCAGTTTGTAATTGAAATGTATTAGGTATTACTTACATGTGATGATAAGGCAGACCTTGGGGAATCAACGTCATATCTGTCAAAAGACAAGACAAACTGATTAAATCATCAAATCAAATGGACAATAAATTCTTATTTAAAACAGCAAAGTAAAATTCACTTTAAAATACATTTTATTTTTCCGTTATCTTTGCTGACAATATGCTGGAAATGTCATAAATCTTTGTGAAAAATTTACTCTACAAATACTATGTAGAAATGATGTCAAATTGAACCCTCTATGTCATAGCAGTATTAGCAGTCCTATTAAATATTAATTACTGGTACACTAAATAAATTGGGTGTACTGAAACAGAATATCTTGGCTAAAAGCTCAAGATGGATGACAAGGTGGGATACAAAGCTCACTGATAGTCTACTTGAAGAATATGAGTCAGCAAGAGAACCATTGAAACAACCAGAATACAGAATACATATATCATAAAGTCGACTCAGCTACATGAATTGGAATTCTGAAACAGGTCACTTAAGGTCAAGAATATGACATCATTGCTATCGATCACTCAGTCTGTGGGGGATATAACTAGACATCAAATGTTGATGAACAATTCAGATTGTACAAGACAATATGCAGATTTTGATATTGGTAAACCGATTCTATTGGATCTGGAGATACTTAGCATTAAATTTAACTTACATATCAAATTTCAGTTTCTGCAACTCTTCAAAATAATAATCTATCACAAATTTACGGACAAAGTCTGGATTCAAAGTGTCTTTTATATGCTCTGTCCGCTCAAACTGCAAGGAGAAATATATACAATATATAAATACACAGGGTAATCACCAATACCAATACTAGTATATACAAATATTTACACAGTGTCTTATTTTCCCTTCTTTTCACTGGATTGAGAACTTGACTATATTCTTTTCAATGAAACAACCAAGTCAGCGCATATTTTTCTGCCTGTGTTGTACATTTGTAACTTGGAGGTCTGTTAAACTGTGTCAGTACAGTATTAACTAGTATTACAATTGTACATATACATACCTTTGTAAGCACTACTAGGATATATGTAATTATTTGTGTTTATTTCTGACAGTTTTATAGGCCATAAAACAACCTATTAATATAACAATGATACAATATAAGGTTTACTGTCTATTAGTCAGAATATGTGACTGCATAGTCAAGTACAACTATTTATTGTCTATTAGTCAGAATACAATGTGACTGCATAGCCAAGTACAACTATTTATTGTCTATTAGTCAGAATACAATGTGACTGCATAGCCAAGTACAACTATTTATTGTCTATTAGTCAGAATACAATGTGACTGCATAGCCAAGTACAACTATTTATTGTCTATTAGTCAGAATACAATGTGACTGCATAGCCAAGTACAACTATTTATTGTCTAATAGTCAGAATACAATGTGACTGCATAGTCAAGTACAACTGTTTATTGTCTATTAGTCAGAATACAATGTGACTGCATAGCCAAGTACAACTATTTATTGTCTATTAGTCAGAATACAATGTGACTGCATAGCCAAGTACAACTGTTTATTGTCTAATAGTCAGAATACAATGTGACTGCATAGCCAAGTACAACTGTTTATAGTCTATTAGTCAGAATACAATGTGACTGCATAGCCAAGTACAACTATTTATTGTCTATTAGTCAGAATACAATGTGACTGCATAGCCAAGTACAACTGTTTATTGTCTAATAGTCAGAATACAATGTGACTGCATAGCCAAGTACAACTATTTATTGTCTAATAGTCAGAATACAATGTGACTGCATAGCCAAGTACAACTATTTATTGTCTATTAGTCAGAATACAATGTGACTGCATAGCCAAGTACAACTATTTATTGTCTATTAGTCAGAATACAATGTGACTGCATAGCCAAGTACAACTGTTTATTGTCTAATAGTCAGAATACAATGTGACTGCATAGTCAAGTACAACTGTTTATTGTCTAATAGTCAGAATACAATGTGACTGCATAGCCAAGTACAACTATTTATTGTCTATTAGTCAGAATACAATGTGACTGCATAGCCAAGTACAACTATTTATTGTCTATTAGTCAGAATACAATGTGACTGCATAGCCAAGTACAACTATTTATTGTCTATTAGTCAGAATACAATGTGAGTGCATAGCCAAGTACAACTGTTTATTGTCTAATAGTCAGAATACAATGTGACTGCATAGCCAAGTACAACTATTTATTGTCTATTAGTCAGAATACAATGTGACTGCATAGCCAAGTACAACTATTTATTGTCTATTAGTCAGAATACAATGTGACTGCATAGCCAAGTACAACTATTTATTGTCTATTAGTCAGAATACAATGTGACTGCATAGCCAAGTACAACTGTTTATTGTCCATGTCTAAAGGTAGCACATCCCACATGTTAGCACTTAAAATAACAAAAGAATTTGATAAAGGCACATTAAATATAATGGATTTCAAAGTCTACTTTTCAAGTGTTGACAACCATATACTATTTTTAAACTTACTTCTGCAAAGTTGGTAGATCCTAGTTGTGTCGTATAAAGAACACACACTGTAAAGAGAAACATAAATTTTAAATGATTGGATTTGATATGACACAGGTTGATTAGATATGATTGGATTTGATATGACACAGGTTGATTAGATATGATTGGATTTGATATGACACAGGTTGATTAGATATGATTGGATTTGATATGACACAGGTTGATTAGATATGATTGGATTTGATATGACACAGGTTGATTAGATATGATTGGATTTGATATGACAGGTTGATTAGATGTGTTTGGATTTGATAAGATTGACATATGTTGATTAGATATGATTGGTTTTGATATGACACAGGTTGATTAGATATGATTGGATTTGATATGACACAGGTTGAGTAGATGTGATTGGAGCTGATGTTATTGATTTCCACTGATTTGTATATACTTGATTTGATATGAATGATTTCCACTGATTTGTATATACTTGATTTGATATGAATGATTTCCACTGATTTGTATATACTTGATTTGATATGAATGATTTCCACTGATTTGTATATACTTGATTTGATATGAATGATTTCTTCTGATTTGTATATACTTGATTTGATATGAATGATTTCCTCTGATTTGTATATACTTGATTTTATATGAATGATTTCTTCTGATTTGTATATACTTGATTTGTTATGACTGATCTCTTCTGACTTGTATACACTTGACTTGATATGATTTTATCTTATTGAATGCATGCATTAGATTTGCTTTAGCTGTACAGGTACATATATTTTAGAAAATATAAATACTAAATAAAGAATTTTATGTGCATGAAAGAAACTTGCACAGTGATTGATATTTTCACAACTGTATCATTTCTTTCTTTCAATAGTATATACATAGCACCCCCCCCCCCCGCTTGTCACCCCCCATCCCCATCACATTGAAATGTCACTATACATGAACACTGTATATTATCATTATTATTTGATTGGAAATAAGGCTGACTGTACAACTTTACACGTACATCAAAAGTTTCTATGAGCGACAAATCTGATTAAAATCTGTTGAAGGAAAAGTGTCAACAGACTTGATGCTAGTTCCAAGATGCATTGAGTGTCTCTCCATCCTAATGTCATGTACTGTGTCTGCTACTCAAGGGATGGTTGTCACCTGACCATACCCTGGGTTCACCCTTAAAATCCCTCTCTGTCATTGATGGCGTTTAGTCTTTGTTCTATAATATTTATATTATTTAGAAACGTACAACAATATTGGATGTTGATTTGTGCTACATTTCTGTATCGTTAAAGTTCTATTTCATAATGATAACTAATAAATTAATTTGTTATAAAACCTATCTTTTTTATCATTCATCAGAAATTCCATTCTAATAATGTGTACTTACTTGGATCAGATTTGGACAATACATCTTTGTCTAATAAATTCCTATAAAAAGAGCAGAAGCGAAATCATAAGTTACAATAAGAGATATTGAGCAGCATGACCTTTGAACTCTAGTCTATATTTTATCATCATAAGATCCAAATCTCTTGACTGAGTACATAGTTTTATAGTTATACTGTACAATTAAGTACACATACTGTAGAGGCCATAACAAGGAAATCACGTAATATAAGTATGTCACATCATGTAATATAAGCAGGGGTGAACAAATCCACTGGTCCTGGGGCTGGGACTAGTAATTATTTTGGGCGGACCACACAAATTTTACCTTGTCTGGTCCATCAGACCAGTACCTTACTGTTGATAACTATGTTAAAAAGTCGTCTGAATATACAGATTCATAGGCAAGATTTAATGTTTCACATTAGCGGGACCTGGGACCACTAATTCATTCAACAGGACCACTGGATTTTTAAGGCACTGGTCCGGGGACCACCAGTTCACAAAATGATTTGTTCACCCCTGATAAGTATATATATCATGTAATATTGAACACATATTGCCTGGCCATGAGGGCTATAGCACCCCTTTATTACACCCGAGGGACTGTGAGTCACCAGAATCACATGCTATTTCCCGAGGCCAAAGGCCGAGGGAAATAGAATGTGATTCTGGTAACTCACAGTCACGAGGGGGTAATGAATGGGTGCTATAGCCCGAATATAGGCCAGGCAATATGTGTTTTATAATATACCTCATGCTGTGAACTCGCGGTGGCAGACGACATCATCAGAAGCTGCCATTTTGACCTGCTGTGAACGCGCGGTGGTCACGTGACCATGTAAAAGTTGATGGAACTATTTCCCTAGGGAAAGTCATTCTATTTTCCTATCACGTGACTGATTCTAGCGCCATCACACAACGACCTACATGTATGTCATATGTCATATGAACCCTAGTTCGTGTGTTCGTTATTTCCCCTTTCCTTTTGTTCTGTACTTTATGCCTATCTGCCATTAAAGGTTCATTCGTACGTAATTGGTTTGTCATTATTGCCGTAGCGAATCATGGCACAGCATTATCACTAGGTATATTATAAAATGTAATATCAGTATATATATATATAATGTAATATCAGTATATATATAATGTAATATAAGTATACACATGTAATATAATGGACATATCACAGAGGCCATAGCAAGTTCATGTTTGAAATAGGACTACTTTTCTTACTGTCTATGGCCTGATTAAGGTGTGCTAGTCATACTGAAACACTGGTATACATCTTTATTCAGGGATTTGAAGTAAGGCTGACTTTAGAACTTTACATCCATCGGTTCAACTAGTCACTATATTTGTTATATATATGTCACAGTCATGAATATTGTATGTTTGTTGTATGTTAATTGTACTGTGTTCAATGTTAACTGTATGTTCTGTATGTGTAATGCTGCCTGTGTCGTTAAGTGTTATGTTCCGTATGTGTAATGCTGCAGTTGTTAAGTGTTAACTGTATGTTCTGTTTCTTCTACCCTCAACAGTAGGCTGTAGGTTCATGCATCACTTTTTCAACACTCAAAATACACCCACAATAACCATCTCATGACCAACAAAATATTGGGTACATAATATACTTTATCCTCACTCACTGATTCAGCCCCTTTCTTTGTTTATTTATTTGTTTGTTTGTTTGTAACACGGTTCCTGGGTTCCCTGTGTATAAAGTAAGGAATCAGCTGTTGTAAAATACCTTATCAGAGAATGAAAGTTTAAAAGAAATGCATCTCTTAAACTGTGATCTACAATATTACTGTGATAAAATATGGAAACTAAAAGTGGGAATGGGAGTGGCAGGGGACACCTGTTTACTACTGTGGTATGCAATTAAATGTCAGTCAGTCGTGTAGGTTTCGATGAAAGTAGTAACTTTCTTGTATTACATGTACTATAAATTGACGATGCTGGTGATAACATCATGTGAAAAATTACACTAGCAGTGACTAAAAACAGAATAGAATAAAAATTGTCCATAAATGTAGTCATGACATAAGGTACATTTGTGTACGATGCGGGTACGATGTCGATCATGTTGTCCGATGCGAGTCGCTGAGCTGACCAAGTATTGAAACGTCAGCTGTTGACCACCTGTGGATAAATTGAGACTTGATACTAGTTGCAACAATACAACTTACCTGCAAGAAACCGTTAGTTCAACCTTTGTGGCTGGGACAGTTGCCGAACCTGGACGAAAGTCTCCCTGCATCCCAGTCGCCATATTTGTAAATGATCCCTTAACTTCTCGTTTAGTGTGAAACATAGTGTAGGTATTTATTATCCGCTTAGGGGTTCATATATAATGTGACGTCAGCTATATACAGTAGTATCTTCACGCTGGAAAGAATTACTCATCACATTCACTCAAGTTATGAGATAATATTCTATTTCAGGATGGTAATATTCTAGTCTAGGATGATAATAATACAAAATAATGACGTTATATTAGGTGTCATTATTTTATATTATGATCACCCTGCCTCCTGGAATAGAACACAGGAGCGTGTAATATTTCATAGATTGTTGCTTAGAATGCCGTTTTCGTACGAATCTTGCTGCTACAAATGTATCAATCTCTATACTACTAAGAAATATTATCCTTTACATAATATATTTGTCTCTTCCCTTTACATGTAGGAATATATATTAATCAAAAGGTTGTTATATTTAGTCTGTAGACCTGGAAAACAACAATCTATGAAATATTACACGCCCCTGTGGAATAGAATATAAGCGTGCAGGGTTTTGTGATCTTGTATGTGTGTCAGCGTGTCGTATTGCCAGTGTCTGCAAACACTGACAACAAGAATACCTAGGAGGAGAATAAATTCGAAATTAAATATTTAAAACAAATGTATATAGGTACCCCTAAGTGATAGATAAATAAATAAATAAATAAATAGAGTCAAATTAATTTTAACAATTGAAGTTTCAAGGAGAAAAATATGATTTAAGTTGTGTAATATTATATTATACAACTGACTAGTTTGTATGTTTGTGTATCGGTTCAACGTACAGGCTACGTACACTCCTATAAACACGACGGAAGTATACGACAAATTAATGTACAAGTTGTACTATACTAGTAGGCCTCAGTTTTTGAATTCACGGCTGTTTTTACGTAACAACTTTTGATGACTTTATTATATTGATTTTTTCTTTACAAACAACTACCATACGTGCCTTACTTTTGCAAGTTCAAATCACCTTGAATAATAACGGTAGTATAACTACGATATCAATATCTCTCTCTCAATTTACTGTTATCGAACAATTTTGGAGGTTTTCTTGCAAACATTACTGAAACAAGTGTGACATTAGTCTAAGGAAGTAAAAAGAAGAAGTATGGATATAAAAAGTATATTTCATCACAGACAAGTAAAAAAGTTGTCTGTGATTTCAAGTGTGATTTATATGGTACATGCCAAATTATATTTGAATTTAACTTAATATACAGCTTAATATACAGCTTAAATTACTGACCAGATTTAGACTGTAAATTGTTGTTTCTTCACGCCTTGTCGAAAAGAAAAATTCTGCGCTACCAGACATGACATTGTATATCCATTAATTACCATTCAACATCATTCTACATCAACCTTTGGAACTCCAGTTGCACATACACATTGTACGTATCCGCTTCTACAAAAGTCGAGTTTGGCTTTTTTTTCAACTCTCCTTAACTTTCGCTAAAGTCTACCATTTTAGATACTGTAAAATCGTAAACCTCAACATCTCTTCTTTCGTGGCAGTCATGGTAAATCAATGTCTGAATTATTTGTAGGAATACTGATTTGATGAAACCATGGATGTATTATCTCCCCTAACTAACACATCCATGATGATATGAAACATACTTGCTGCTTACTCGAGAAGATTCCTTTGAAACATTTGTTCTGGCGAGTGGGGCAAATATGTAATATGGCTGAGCGCAAAGACCGGCTAGGTCTATATGGCGAGAGTAATTACCTGATATATGTGGGATATTGACCATGTAGTGTTGTGTATACAATACAAGAATATATTTTTACCATGGCCCATCAATGCCACATATGCCTACGTATACATTGTACTTTTGCATTGCCTTTACAGACAAGAGGAAGATGGGTAAAGTTCTACCATTACTTATATTTTGCTCGATTTAAATACAAAAGGCTTTACTTGAATTGTCTCAATGTGTACCTAATTATGATCAGGTCCTAAACACCTACATTTTCGTCCCCAAACATAATGTGTATAGGCATGGAAGTATAACCATGATATAAGCTTATGTATCAACAGAAAGGTATGGTCATCATTCGCCCACTTGTTTTTTTTTTTTTTTTTTTTTAGATCAACAGTGGGTCGAGCTCTTTGCAAAGCATAGATCTCTGACAGTCACTCAGCAACGTCTGTTCGTGTTGCGCCTGAGCATGGAGGTAGGAATGACCTATCTCCATGACCTGACGGTGTTTGCTTGTATTCATAGGCAATATATTTTCCACCTAAAATGATTTGTCGCGTCGAACAAGGACGGGTGTTCCATTATGACGTCATAAATCACTGCGCACATCGATGAATTATTACGAAATCACATATAGTTGCCACGGACTAGTGTCCAAGTGATATTATTCGACATTGACATAAATATGTAGGAAGATTTTGTCTCCCGTTTCTACATGTGGTCATTAGTATGCAAAAGCGTCAAGTCCGGACAGTTGCATTTTCGAATTATACAACGTATAAAGTTCGCCTGAAGAAAGCTATCAACAAACGATTGTTTGGACAGCGCTTGTACGGTAAGAAAGTTAGGTAAGCTATGATATATGCCACATTTCCTGCATTTACTGTTTGTGACACTTAGCGATATACATAAGGTTAACTTTGTAGCACAGTTTTGAATGTTCCGCAAAGACATTGGAGGTCCAATGGCCAAAATCGTGAACTTTTTTTTTTTTGCAACGACCGATTCATGTATGGGAGGAAGTACAACTCAGCGCCCTCTATAGTTTTCGTAGAATGTTGAATAGTGTGGTTTGGCTGTACAGCAAATCTGTTATTTTCGTTCAATTTCCAGTAGATTGATGTATCAGTGAGTGAATCATTGAGGTCATTTGTGTTGCATGCACAACTAAAGCTCAGAAAATGTTATTCACGTGAAATCCGGTAGGTAATGTGTATCTAAAACATGGATGGAGTTCAGATCTTCCCATCACTTTGCTAAGTTCATTCAATGACATGATTCACGATGTACGAGTTAACATGACTGCACGTACACAATCGAGGCTCATTGGCATTGCGGTCATGTCAATTTAGATTGTGTCGTTAAATCAATTCAAAATTTGTCATTTTTCGCGTCTTGAACAAAATTTATCATGCACGTCTGGGTTGCCGACCTGGGCATTGTGTGAATGTGTTTATTTCTGGGCGAGTGACTGTGAATGGGGTTGGGACAAAAGACCCGTATAGGCTCATGTTTTATTCATTAGTTTCGACACTGCTCGACACACAATACACAGTGTGCTTGGCGTCCATGGTTACGCTGTACAATACGTCCTTCAATAGGACCGCTTTATTGCATTGACGAACATAGCGTTTAAATGTTTTAGGACCCTCACCCTGCCAACATGTCTTCTTTACTATGATCAGGAATGCCACTGGTCCTCCAGACATTTCGACCCTTCTGACGATCAACTACAAACGTCAAACATCGGCACCGAACGCAGCCAGCGACGGCAGCGCTAGAGTCGTACGGAGCGGATATTGGAAACCACCAGCGTCCATGTTGGCCTGTCAGCAAACCGATCAGGGCGATGTTACGCCGAGAACCGCGGGACTGATCAGCAGGATGAAGGCTCCAGTAGCAACACAAAACAGGTTCAGTTTCGAGTCAGAACTGACCTTCGCTCCAAAATTGAATGCAACCAGCATGAAAATGGTGAAAGAGCGAGGTAATGAATTCAGAGCTGGTGTGTACCCAAACAACATCAAAAAGCCACAGGAAAAACAGGAACCAATATTTACATTTAAACCCCAAGTTAGTGAAACTAGTGCAAAAATTTGTGAAGGATTGGGAACAACATTTATGGCTAGACAAGAATTACACTTGGAGAAACAAAAGAAACTGGTAAGTAAAATAAATAAAGAGATGACTATAAAATCACCAAGTGTGTGTACACTAACTACATCATCATATAATATAGTCTTGTGATATTTAGTTTGATTTTTGTGAGAGGTTTCATCACCATTACCAATGAACCACTTCAGTGAATTTACCTTGAAATAGTAATGAATTTTAATGAAAAATTGATGGCCTATTCTGAAAGCTAGGAATAACAGGTTCACAGGTGATAAAACTTTAATTATTCACACATATTAGTGGTATTTATCACTCCACTAGTTACAAATATAACTGTCACAGCTTGAACATGTGAGAAATTACAAACTTTGACAGCAAACTGGCAACAACACAACAACACAATATCAAAATACTTCTTACTTAATGGAAGTGGGTTCTCTCATAGATCATTATGGTACTTGTGGTACTCTTTGACCAAAGAGGTAGGACGTTATAACTGCAATGGTTTGACATATTCACAAAGTGTGATATTTCTTACAGACATGAATTTGCCAGAATAGGGCCTCATAAACAAGAACTATTCATCATATTTATTGCATTGTGTTAAGGTTTAGCCTGAGGATCCCCTTTTCTATGCCTACCCTCACCTCTGAATTCAACTAATCAAATAATATTAACTATGGTATGTTCACATTCAGTTATGCAGGGTAATACTCCATGATTCAATAAACACATACCTTGTTGTCTAACTGTTAATGAAAAGTATGAACATTTGTAATCATAAACTCAGCTCGCTTCCTGGTTAAGAATCTGTCATTAGAACCATAGAGCCATTTGTGTAGAGTCTGTGGTAGAAAGAATGCATACAATGATACATACATACACATGCACACACACATGCACACACAGTGACACACACACACACACACACACACACACACACACACACACACACTCTATCATGCACTCACTTGAATGAGAACATCTTGTTTGAGATTTGTCCAGAAAAGTAAAATGAACAAGTGGAGCCATGATGGTCGAATGATTAGAGTGGCTGACTTTGAATCTACAGGTTACAGGTTCAAGCCCGTCTCTGCCATTTGTTTCTGAATGGCTACAGTCCATAGGCAAGATTTGAACCATGTTTGTGCCTCAGTCAACCCAGCTGTATAATTGGGGACCTGGTAGGATAGAGGTTGCACTGTGAATGCTTTAATCTTACATGTATGTGCTTATAGTGGCTGCAATGGATTGTATGTTCCCCAGGGAGTTGAGAAAGTACAAATGGCTAATGTGCCAGGTGTAATAATTGTAAAGTGCTTTGAGCACAGAGTGGAAAAACGCTATAATGAAAACCAACCTTATTCTTTGTTGGTGTGTCATTACATTACATGTACATCATATTTGGTCTCAATACCTACATGTACATGTATTTGTCTACCTATTTCCATACATAATGTCATAATTATTGAAGATGTAGGGACATTCAGCTTTTAATTTCACATAAGATTGTGGAGTTTTAATGATATTCCAGGATCCTATATACATGTATAACACTTTGCTTATTCTCATAAATTATGATTTGGAATTCAGTGTTTCTATACAACATGTATACTGCATCATACAATGTATAAATATACCACCTAAATTATACTCGGAGAAAAAAAATGTTATATTAATACTTTTCAAAGAGGTAAAAATATATAAATGTAGAAATGCAATGTATGCAATTACTCTATACATGTACACAGAAAATATGAAATCCAATGTTTAGTACACAGTATGCTGTGTAAGACTGTGTGAATGCTCTAATAAACTACTCCCAGGACAGGAATGTTATTTTGGACTGTATATTGAAGTATACACAGTTTTTTTGCATGACATGGTCTGAAATACATGTATCTCTGAGACTCATACAACATACAAAATGTAGTATGCAGAAAATATGTAATAATAACACAAACACGCACACATGTGTGCACCTAATGTCTATTTTGAGTATAGCAATGTTAAATTCCAGTAATACTTTGTACATAAAATCAGACTTGTATCCATCTTTTGTCCAGAAATGATACCAAAGTATACTCGTTGAAATCAAAATATTTAAATATAGTTGAAATTTAAAGTTAGATATTTGATATCTGCAGAACACCAAAAGTGAATAACTAATGAAATGAAATTTGTAGGGTTGCTTTCTGACAAGGGTTGTGAACAGGAGTGACATAGAAAATGACTTAACATAACAGTAGGTTTATGAGAGTTTTTGGTTGACAAAATACATCTGCCCTGTGACAAAAAGAAGTACTTGAAATAAGCAGTAAGAAACCAGTCAAGCTTTTCAGTCAGTACATGTATATACGAATAGCCAGGCAGGTTTCACATCATACTAAACATACTTGAAGAAAGCATAGACCCTGCTTTTGTGTAGGGTCTATGAATAAAGCATACTTTACTGACTAATGAAGACAAGATAAACTAGTTATCATGTCTACATGTATTGTACCCTATATAAGGTATATAGAAACCTACTGTGGCAGATTATCAGTCAACCTGTATCGCACACAAACTACTACCTCATACATACATGCAACTTTTGTATTGATGTTTGTGGGTTTGAAGATTTGTTTTACCCCCAACCCCTATATAGATACTGTATTTATACTGTTGTACCTAGGTAGAAGGTATGTACAAACACTTTCTTTCTTTGACAATGAATTGACATTCCAATCTGAGTGAATCAGTTACTTACCTAGATGTCATCTACTATAGTGTGACAACATTATATCTATATTTAGAACATGTATTTACATTTAATATACAACTGTACTGCTTTCACCACTAAAAAACTTGGCAAGACTGAAGAGCATTGAACCTGATACTCATATATATACATGTAATAATAATATAAGCAGAAATTACTCATTTTTTAACCCCAGCAAAATGAAGTCACAAGGAGCTTAATAACATTATGCCTAGAGTTGCTGTCTATACATAATACATTGTCGCTATCTAGAATACAGTCTGTAGTAGAGTTGCTATCTAGAATACAGTCTGTGTTAGAGTTGCTATCTAGAATACAGTCTGTTTTAGAGTTGCTATCTAGAATACAGTCTGTTTTAGAGTTGCTATCTAGAATACAGTCTGTTTTAGAGTTGCTATCTAGAATACAGTCTATTTTAGAGTTGCTATCTAGAATACAGTCTGTGTTAGAGTTGCTAGAATACGTACAGTCTGTGTTAGGGTTGCTATCTAGAAATAGAATACAGTCTGTGTTAGAGTTGCTAGAATACAGTCTGTGTTAGAGTAATCTGAGTTGCTATCTAGAATAAAGTCTGTGTTAGAGTTGCTAGAATACGTACAGTCTGTGTTAGGGTTGCTATCTAGAAATAGAATACAGTCTGTGTTAGAGTTGCTAGAATACAGTCTGTGTTAGAGTTGCTAGAATACAGTCTGTGTTAGAGTTGCTATCTAGAATAAAGTCTATTTTAGAGTTGCTAGAATACAGGCTGTGTTAGAGTTGCTATCTAGAATAAAGTCTGTGTTAGAGTTGCTATCTAGAATAAAGTCTGTGTTAGAGTTGCTATCTAGAATAAAGTCTGTGTTAGAGTTGCTATCTAGAATACAGTCTATGTTAGAGTTGCTATCTAGAATAAAGTCTGTGTTAGAGTTGCTATCTAGAATAAAGTCTATGTTAGAGTTGCTATCTAGAATAAAGTCTGTGTTAGAGTTGCTATCTAGAATAAAGTCTGTGTTAGAGTTGCTATCTAGAATACAGTCTATTTTAGAGTTGCTAGAATACAGGCTGTGTTAGAGTTGCTATCTAGAATAAAGTCTGTGTTAGAGTTGCTATCTAGAATACAGTCTATTTTAGAGTTGCTAGAATACAGCCTGTGTTAGAGTTGCTATCTAGAATAAAGTCTGTGTTAGAGTTGCTAGAATACAGTCTTTGTTAGAGTTGCTATCTAGAATAAAGTCTGTGTTAGAGTTGCTATCTAGAATACAGTCTATTTTAGAGTTGCTAGAATACAGCCTGTGTTAGAGTTGCTATCTAGAATAAAGTCTGTGTTAGAGTTGCTATCTAGAATAAAGTCTGTGTTAGAGTGGCTATCTAGAATAAAGTCTGTGTAAACTGTTGATAAGATTCATGTGATTGTTAGCTTTATCACATATTAAAACTTGGCCCAGTAACCATAGAGATAGGTATGCCATTGAATATAATAAACTTTTTCATACAGATCACCACATACCAAATCAAATGAATGTTGTTTACTCATATAATTAGGTAGATGAGATTTTGTTGCACTATTGTTATTATGTTATTTCCCTACATTTTCCAATCACCCAACATAAACTTTGTCATTGCCTTCCTATCTTTACCAGATAAATAAAAGTAGATGTCACAGGTAAATGTATCTTGCAAATTTTTCACCAGGAAACTGACACTGTTTTCATAGGGGTACAGAAATATGCAGTTACAATACATAAAATTATGTTTTCATGTAATGTGCTGTAAGTAACATAGGTCTGTGCCAGGGATAACACTTTATAGCACTATGATCACAATATTTATACTACTATTACTAATAGCTTATTCAATATTTATGTTTGTCAAGATAACACAGTAGTTGAAAGGTATGGTAAAGAGAGACAGAAAATAACAAGTTGCTAGTCACTAGTCAAGTCTGTTGTTAGAATTACTATTAATATAGTTAATAATATAGCTGAGATTAAATACACAGTGACAGGGAAAATGTAGTACAAATGTACAAATGTAAGATTAGATCTTTGAAATTCCATACCTACATGTAGCAAGGATTTCCTGTAGTGTTTTGATATCTGATAATTAGTACTATCTTGTAACATAAATAAGCTGGAATATTAACACTTTAACAGTTACATTTAGTGGTGTTGTTATTGTAAGTGTTTTACCTACACTTGCTTATTGCAGAATCTGGAAACTAGCTAAAAGACGGTGTTAAAAATTTATGTAGAACCATAGACCCTCCACCAATGGTCTATGTTAAAACACTGGTTAGAGAAAATAGTGTATAGAAAACACAACACAATAGTCTTTGTCAAGTGGGTTACTTAGGGAAACATGAATATTCATGAGAAATTTTTAGTATGTAAATTTTTAATGACACTACACTATAGCACTACCACCCTTCAAAGGAAGTAAAAGGACAAGAGATTTATGAGTCCAATACACACAGGTAGTAAATGTCTTCATTAAAAGTGTGCCTATTGAATTTTACAGTAACTTTTACCTTGGTTAAACAAAAACAATCCATAATTGGGATGAAAGGTAGATCACAGCATAGACCCTCCACATCACAGAAACTACTAGACAATTGAATACAGAGTCTGCTGGCCTCCTGCAGTGTAGCCATTAGAATGTACTTACAATGTGAATTATTTAAAAGCTACCACCCACCTACTGAAAAAGTGATCATAATTGTCATAGTGCCCCTGTGTAGTTACTATGGGGATTAAAGCAGAGGTCGCTGGGGTCAAAGTTGTCAGATTTTGTCAACAATGGTGTCTTCTTTATCAATTGTTTGACAGTAACCATGTAACTGCTGTTTAGGTTTTGGTTTTCAGGGACAACATAATGGTCAATGTGAATTAGACAGTGGCATTGTGAGACTCTGAGATGGAATGCCATCTATTTGAGCTCATACATTTGTTTTATAAAATCTGTGGTGGATTTAACTGTGTGGTATTTGTTTGTCCAGGGTCTGAATTGTAATTTTATATGTACCCATGGTAAGGTCGTTGCTGTATATTGTACTTGTGTACACAAATAGACCAGAAATAGACCTGACATTAGTAACAAAACTCATTGGAATTTATAATGGGAGCGGTCGTTCACTTTAGATTTACTAGTGCTACAGTAAAACAATATGAAACAAGAATACCATGATGTTGTGTACAGTGTAATTTGTTTTTACCCATGGTATTGAGGTCATTGTATTTTGTACGTATTGTACTTAACTTGCGTATATAAATAGACCAGAAATAGACCTATCAAATATAAGTTATGATGGTAGTGATCACGCAGTTTATCGCTCAGTGATGTATAGGAAATAAAAAGGCCCATGATTCAATCCCAGGTTTTTGCATATAGTGTCTTATTACTAATGATGCCATAAGGATTACATAGGATGATTCTTCTGTTGTGGATCAAAGTTTTCTATAATTCTGCCAGGCCTATGTTTTTCTCCTCCTAATCTTAATCCTGAATTCAACATAGATACTAAAATAATCCCCTCCCTCTCCACACCCTTCCCTTCCTCACCTACATAACAGTCCTAGTGAAAATACTTCTTACTTACTTTTGTGTTAGCAACTTCAGGAAATAAAAGTTGCGATAGTAAAATTGTTGTAAGTCCAATAGACAGGTTGTAATTTAAGTGTGGTTGCTATTTGTTGTTGTTTATTATACTGTATTCACTGACGACACAGTTGTGTAATAAAGTTATTAATATTTATTATTTGAATACAAAAAAACCTGATAAAGTTCAAGAAAAAGTAAGTTGCTAAATGTCCGTGATGAGTCTGAATCTCTTGATGAGACATAGCAACATGATTGAATTATTCATTTAGCTGTAACAAAAGTATCTGTCAGTAACACTATACAGCCATAGTTGTTTGCCTGTCGACTAAACATCAATAGACACTGTACACTTATTGGACGAATATTCAACACTAATCATGTGGAACTAATTATGATAATTCCAATGATATCATCAATGTAAAGGGTAATTTCCTCATCTTCCAGTAAATATGTATACACTCATCCATCATGGCGTTACACATATTGTTTTCAACCCAAACTATAGTTTGAGTGATAATGGTATGTGAATACTGTGACCTTTGCTCAGTGGTGCAGTGGATTTTTTGTTGTGTAGGGGAGTGGCGTCTGTAGTACGTGTCAAGTCTGGCAAGTTACCTGAGAAGCAGTGTATGTGTGTATGCATTGTGTACTAGTAACCACAGACAGTCAAACGCTGACATGGATATGCAAGTCTTCGATTTTGTGACCTGGCTTGCTAGGCTAGGGTAGGAGGGTAGGAACATTTAACTCCCCTAACATGTAATCGTGACAAATTGTATATGTCAATTGTCATGCTGGTTATGATATTGTAGTATTTATCTGGCTTTATAGGCTATCATTCTCACATGATTCTAGTTCTTTTGTGTGTCACTTGTTGGCTTGTTTAAAGTTCACCAGTATTTATCTGACCATTGGTTACTTTGTACATATGTGGCATTTCAGGAATTGAAAAGAAAACAACATAAAATCAATCGGTAGTAGTTACTCAAAGGATAAATTTAATTCATAATCGATTTAGCGCACTCATTTCTCATTGCCTAAATACATTACATTAAGAACGCATTACTGGTTGCTATGCCAATATGATAATATATGAGAAGCTTGGCTTCAGGCAGCTGAAGGACTTGTTATTTTTCATGCAGTGTGTTTTGTTGTACCAATGTTGTAGTGTTTACTGTGTGCTGGACTCGGGACTTTATAGTTATTGGTGAAAATGCTATGAGTTTGATACTAAAAGATGACACATTGATCACCGTAGATTAGAATTGTAATGGATCTGATTTACATAGAAGATTTCCTGGATAACTAACACAAAATGCCAAAACACAGGATATTGAAGGTGAGATGGATTATACAGCTTGTAAAAGTGATCTAACTGATATTTTATAATACTGATACGATTATCAGGGGTATTTGACTGATTTTAAGTTGTATTTAATGTATTATCATACCATATATCTTTGATTCTTGTCATTACAAATACAGGAATTGTAATTTGTAGCACTGGTTTTATGACATTGTTTGTACTAACATTACAGCATATATGATAACACGTACCATTGATTGGCTTACCGACATGTATATTGCAACATATAAATGATTTCATTTATATACATATATAAGATTTAGTAAGCTCACAAAGTCCAGTCTATAGAATTGTACCCCAGGTGTATACCGTGTATTTAAACATTTATGAACACAAAGAAGTTATGTATAATGAAGTACAGAAAATACTGTAAAGTTACTGTTTTCTCAGATTGAAATGTTAATGTACTAGTATACAAATATTTACAAGATAAAGAGTACTGAATCTATATCGATTATAGTCAGTTTTCCTTCATTACATTTTTTTTCATGTTTTCATATTTTCTTTGAAGTCGGTTTTTCTTTTTAAATCTATATCGATTATAGTCACAGTTTTCCTTCATTACATTTTTTTTCATGTTTTCATATTTTCTTTGAAGTCAGTTTTTCTTTTTAAGTTTTACTAAAATATCTGTCCAAAAAGTAGAAAACTTTGCAAAAAAAAATGCATAGACATATGGTGAGATTTTTTTAAAAACATGATTAAAGTCTAAATTCATACTTTTATCCATGTAGTTATAAATACAAGGAAAAACTACAATGAAGTACGATAGTAAGATATAAACAGTTTATGTTATGATCCTAAAGTGTAGCGGTGTAAGAAAATGATACTTTATATGCAATAACAGTGTCTGTACAATGTGTCAAGTCCTCTCTGCAATGTACATTATTTTGTGTATGTGTACATGTATGTGTCACTTTCTTCAAACATCTACATGTATTCTTTATTTTTATTTTTCATTTTTACCTGATGGGAGGAAATGTCGTAATTTCAAAACAAGTGATAAAAATTAAACATATTTTGAAAAATGAATTGGACATTCCTGTTAAAAAGAAATGAATATTCTAGGATCTCAAAAAAAAAAACTTCAAATCTTGAAATTGTGTGCAAACCATACACTGGGTTTTTATATTGATCACAATAGCAGCAGGTAGATTTCAATTTTTAATTTTTGATCAAATATTGAATTTCATCATTTCAAAATGACTAGTACAAACTGTTAATTTCACTTTAAATGAAGTTTACGATTTTCATTTTATTGCAAACTTTAAGTAAATTGTAATTTACATGTTTTCAAACTGAATTTTTCAGAGTCTCATTTGTAACAAACTGAATGTTATGATCCACAACATGGTTGTCATGGTGATGTTTTGTGTTTACAAATCAATTAGTTTAATGAAATGGTTGGGGTTATCTACTCTGTTACCAATATTAATATATCAGTGTTGACATTACAGTAAAAACTCAGTTCCTGTATGTTATTACCAGGTACCGGCCACACATATTCAAATTTCCTTGTCACCGATAGTATGATTGAAAAATTGTATGGAGTAATAGTGTTTCTCATGCGTCCATTAATTTAATTAGATTTCAGGTAGTGTCAAATATCGCAGAATCTAATAACTATTAATTCAGTGTGTTTAACAACTGGCTGACAACTAATTTTCGAATGTATGTGGTCAACTGAGTTTTGTTGACACATAACTGTATTGTGTAATATATACAACACTGAAAACATACATGTTTACATGTAGTTAAATCATGGATTTTATGTTGTGATGGCTAATGTGTGGGTGTCAGCTGTAGTTGTAATTGTAGGTAATGATGTGTGCAGAGCAAACAATGACATGTACATGTACTAGTACTAGTCCTAGCCTGTATGATTTGTTGTTGTCTACACTTTAGACTGCCACTGAGTCCCTTGGGAGATTTTTTTGTCTCGTAAACTTCAAATGTTTTGAATTTGTTATTCATTACAAATTTTGTGAAGGAAAATGTGGTCAACTTTTCTTCTCTAAATCACTCATTACTAATACTAGTGTTTATTTTATGACAAACAAATCTTTCTGCCTATACAGTACCAGCTAGCCTAGAGTCAGTATGGGGAATTTAGATATGTAGTGAGGGGCAATAGTCCAAATCCTCATATGACTTGACTCTAGGTCATATACTGTACCATGATACAAACATTTAGGTCAATTTGAATTTGAAAACATTAGATGTACGCAATAAAATACATGTTTGCTAAACCTCAAAATACTGTACAATTCTTGACTGTGTCTGTGGGTTAAACCACTTAGCATTCACACCAGCAGCATAACAGGTGGTACCCATACAAAGCTAGTAAACTTGATTTATCTACCCTGTATTAGTGTATTACCTGGTACTCAGGAAACAATATATAGGAATTAATAGTGGATAAACTTGTTTGAAAAGTGTCCTATAAATGTGAAACATGAATTGTAATCAGCCAGGAAGACTTTCTTTTCAGGAAATTAGCATTTCTAATGATTATCTTTGTGAATAGATGTTTAGTTCCAGATTTTCATTCAATGAATTTTTGATGAGGGTTACTATGAATGAATGACCTGAACAATAAATATAAAAATGAAATTTGAAGAATTTGAACAGTATTGAAAGATGTAACAAATTTAATGTACTTTATTTATGCAAAATTGTTTTTTTTTTCACTTAGATTTAGCCAAGTTTAAATTAATAACTGTGTCAGTGATAATTTTTTTCGTTTTTGTTGGTTTAGCAGACTACCACCTTATCAGTTTGGTAGTTTAGATCAATGTTTAGTAGTGTACATGTATGTGTCCTAAACTACTGCTGTTTGGCATGATGTTAATCTGTGTTGGTTTATATTACAGTATGAGAAGAGTAAGATGCCATTTAAAAGTGGCAGACTGACTCCAGTACAGTTAACAAGAGCAAAGTATAGAGACAATAAGAATGGTGCCAAAGAGGTAAGTACTGTAGGCTATCGGCTATGAACTCTGGGTAGGCTATTGGCTATGAACTCTGGATATGCTATTGGCTATCAACTCTGAGTAGGCTATGAACTTTGGATATCACTTTGTGCTTAATATGTACAAAATTTGTATGTATATGTGTGTGTGTGTGTGTGTGTGTGTGTGTGTGTGTGTGTGTGTGTGTGTGTGTGTGTGTGTGGTGGGGGGGTAGCATGTATTTGTGTCTGTCTGTGTCTGTGTACAAAGCAAGTCATATTTTGCAAATTGAAATCAGTGGAAATTATTGAAAAATGTACTAATTTTTCAAAACTTTATGCAAGCACATTATTATATTCCTGTCATTTATACAAAATGTGACTTACAATGATATTTTGAAATAACCCATCAACAATGTCAAAATTACCCTACATTGTACATGGGTCAAAATCACCCTGCATGTTTTGTAATGGTCAAAATCATGGAAATTGCATACACAATCCAAATTTGATAAGTTAAAGGACAAAAAAATGTGAAAGTGTCAAAATATTGCAAACTGAAAACATAGCTGATCAACATGTGACAGAAATGAACATTACAAAAATCAATACTAGTATTATATTCATCAGTTACCTAGGAAAAGTACATGTCATTTTCTATCTATCTGTTATGTTGAATATTTCATTACAATCAAGCAGTAATATAAGATACATTAAATTAATTACATTAATAATTCAATTTTAGTATTTCATGAGATATTTGATCTTAGACAAACATATAATAATGATTTATTAGATACTAGATATTGTGAAAATAGGAGCCAATCAATACAATATAAAGCTGTATTTCATATTTTTTGGCATATGTCATATATGAAACAAAGATACAAACAAACACACTCATGTGTATATGTACACATACATGTTTTTTGTTATATGTTACTACATTATGTATGTATCCTGTTCCAAGGATGACTGTAAGCAATGTTTCCCATAAATACAATCTACTACATACTACTCAGATCAGTTGTGAATGTAGGGCATCACAGGTGTTCAGTCCTTTCTCCAACACATGCATTCTTTTCTCAATCTAGGAATTTCTGAACTTTGACCATGTGCAGTGGTTATCCACAATATACAATACAATGACAACTTTGTACATTGTACCTCATGTCAAAAGACCTGCAAGGCATTTAGTATTTTAATGCCATGCCAATCTAATCTATAGTGATACATGTAATTTTTTCTACCAATGATGAATGAACTGAACAACAAGCTTCCTTGCAGGTAGAGCCAACATTTTTGTTGCATTTGTCTGTATCCAAGAGACTGAGTGCTTAAGTTATTATACAACTGTGGCTACAGCTAGTTCACACAATGTGGTCAGATTTATGCTTGGTGTGTAAAAATTCCTCCATATAAATCATAAACACACTGTTTTAATGCAACACAAGTAATGTAGTCACTACTTTCACTGAGTTTTGTTGACAAAATCAATCAAACTTGTTTTAAAAATGTATTTCAGAAGGTCTGTTTTAGTTGAAAATGTTGTCAGTATATTTGTTCATGTAACTTTTCAAGATTCTTAAAGCCTTGAGATATCCTACAAAGACACAAAGTATGTCAAGTGTAGAGATTGAGTACCAATATATTACATTTTATATCACCAGTTGTGACATTTATAGAGTTGAGTTATTTAGTCCAACTATTGTATGAACTTTATCAAGGTAGTTGACAGGTGTTCAAAGTTGTTTGTCAAAGTCATAAATATTGCATTCTGGGATATCGAGACTCTCTTCCTTTATTAGAGACTTGTTCACTTCAACATAAAACATGTACAAAACCAAAATAATACAGAACAGAAGTAACTGACCCACTTTTAAAAGAGTTGTCATTTTATTGTGGTTCTAAAGTTTATTTCAATATCATACTCCTTTGTTTATTTCTTCTCACCTAATTAGTTTTGAAACTCATGATGGATTCTCAATTCTGTGTTTATTTCTTCTCACCTAATTAGTTTTCAAACTCATGATGGATTCTCAATTCTGTGTTTATTTTGTATAACCTTGTTTATGTCTTCTCAAAGTGACGGTTCCCAATTAGTTTGCTAATTCAACACAGATTTCAATTCTTTTTTAATTTCATATAACTTTGTTTTTTTTCTTGACAGAATGACAATGCCCAAGTAGCCTGGGCAACTCCATCAGACACACCAACCAAATTAGATTTAGAAAATGGTAATCGTGAAAACTTACCACCAGTTATATCAAGAAGTACATCATTATCTACTAACCTTCCTCCTAAATCACCTCGTCCACCGGCAGCTCCCCAAACACAGTCAAATGTACATTTACAGAGGTTGCAAGATGGTAAGTGTTAATACAATGGTTCCACTTTGTACTGTTATGTCAATCAGTCATTGAAACTTTTGTCAAGAAAATAGTTTCTGAAAGTGGTTAATATCTTAATGTTTTGTATTTATGTGATCAGTTAATGTCAATGTGATGAACTTTTATCAGGTTCTGTTATATGTTGATATGTTGTGTATATGTATTTTACTGTTTCCATTTCATTGAACTTTAACTTTGTTTGTCCTACATATGTATTTTATTGTTTCCATTCCATTGAATTATTACTTTGTTTGTTCTACACACGTACTTTGAAAAGTATACTATTACATGTAACTGTGAGATGAGAAGATCAACATACAAAGATATAATGTACTTGAGTGTTTTTGACCATTGTCATCACATTTTCTATACAAGTTTTTAAAATACATTCTTCCATTGCTTCCAGGTTCCTCTCTAGCCAATGGTACCATGAATTTTTCTTTGAGAAGAAACAGAACTCAGTTAGTTAGAGCCAGAATACCACCAAACACTAGATCATCTAATCCACCCTTTGATGTGGAAAAAAGTAAGAAAATGACAATATTATAATAAGACTATCATAGCTATCCTCTTAGTTTTGTATTGCCATTGTTAACATAGGCAGTCCTATCAGTACTATTCTCATTAGTTTTTTATTGCCATTGTTAACATAGGCAGTCCTATCAGTACTATTCTCATTAGTTTTTTATTGCCATTGTTAACATAGGCAGTCCTATCAGTACTATTCTCTTAGTTTTTTATTGCTATTGTTAACATAGGCAGTCCTACGTATATCAGTACTATTCTCATCAGTTTTTTATTGCCATTGTTAACATAGGCAGTCCTACGTATATCAGTACTATTCTCATTAGTTTTTTATTGCCATTGTTAACATAGGCAGTCCTATCAGTACTATTCTCTTAGTTTTTTATTGCTATTGTTAACATAGGCAGTCCTATCAGTACTATTCTCATCAGTTTTTTATTGCCATTGTTAACATAGGCAGTCCTATCAGTACTATTCTCTTAGTTTTTTATTGCCATTGTTAACATAGGCAGTCCTACATATATCAGTACTATTCTCTTAGTTTTTTATTGCCATTGTTAACATAGGCAGTCCTATCAGTACTATTCTCTTAGTTTTGTATTGCCATTGTTAACATAGGCAGTCCTATCAGTACTATTCTCTTAGTTTTTTATTGCCATTGTTAACATAGGCAGTCCTATCAGTACTATTCTCTTAGTTTTTTATTGCCATTGTTAACATAGGCAGTCCTACGTATATCAGTACTATTCTCGTTAGTTTTTTATTGCCATTGTTAACATAGGCAGTCCTATCAGTACTATTCTCTTAGTTTTTTATTGCCATTGTTAACATAGGCAGTCCTATCAGTACTATTCTCGTTAGTTTTTTATTGCCATTGTTAACATAGGCAGTCCTACGTATATCAGTACTATTCTCGTTAGTTTTTTATTGCCATTGTTAACATAGGCAGTCCTACGTATATCAGTACTATCCTCATCAGTTTTTTATTGTCATTGTTAACATAGGCAGTCCTACATATATCAGTACTATTCTCGTTAGTTTTTTATTGCCATTGTTAACATAGGCAGTCCTACGTATATCAGTACTATCCTCATCAGTTTTTTATTGCCATTGTTAACATAGGCAGTCCTACATATATCAGCACTATTCTCATTAGTTTTTTATTGCCATTGTTAACATAGGCAGTCCTACGTATATCAGTACTATCCTCATCAGTTTTTTATTGTCATTGTTAACATAGGCAGTCCTACCAGTACTATTCTCATCAGTTTTTTATTGCCATTGTTAACATAGGCAGTCCTACATATATCAGTACTATTCTCATTAGTTTTTTATTGCCATTGTTAACATAGGCAGTCCTACATATATCAGTACTATTCTCATCAGTTTATCTCAAACTAATTGAATTTACTGTTGACAATGTCAACTTTAATGATAATGAAAGAAGAATTAATGACAGTCTGACATTTCTTAAATTTTCTTATATGCTTGTTTCTTTGTAATCTTCAAAATTTAGACATTTATTTTTGAGATGATGCTACATTAAAAACTTGTCAGTAATTATTTTAGGTGGTTTTCATGTTCTGCTACGTTTGGATATACCTGTATCTATTAGTATTATTTATACTATTTCTTCCTTAGCCAATATTTTCAGTTACATCTCATACTAAACTAAACATATAATGTACCGCATTATATGTGAGTTTCATATTTTTGAATATCTGGTGACAGACTGACACTGCAGCCACTATCCATTTGGTATGTTGACAAGAGCGACATTCTTAAAACTCTAGAATGATTTCACAAAATCTGTAAATCATAGATTAATTTGTCCCAGAGATTTGGTTATCTGTCTAGACAAAATTGCAACACAAACGTTGTTGCTAAGTCATAGTTCATTAATTCTCTTGGCTAAAATGTATTGACAAGCCCACATGTCATTCTGTTGTAAACGCCGACTTACTCTATATGCAGTGTAGAAATAAATAACTTTGACTGTTGTGTTCTCATCTCATTTGATCTTTTATAATTCCAGATGACTTTGAAAGCACTGGCGATACTAACCTATCACGGTCCAAGACTTTATCGGATGTGGCTATCTCACCTAGCAGACCTAAAGTGCCAAAACTAGCAGGACTAAATGTTAACAGGATACGTAATGCCAAACTCATAGCAGAGAAAGCAATGAAGGTAATATCATGCTGCATTTACTTCATTTTCAAATTCTCATTGGTGTTTACCTCAACCAATATTTTTGTCAACTTTCCCATCTCTGTAGTTTTACAAATTTTTGAATTTCTCCTTTAGTGCAAGAAAAGATTTCTTTTGTGGAATATAGCTTGATGGCTAAATTTCCAATTCTGTACATTTACTTTGTTTCAATCAAATAGTTAATTACATTTTATGAAATAATATATATATATATATCCTACGGTATATACCTATCTTTCAGCTGTGCATAGAGCTTTGCTTGCAGAGATAAGGTGCATTTTATCTTCTTTGTTATGATATAAAATGAAAATTTCTATTCAATCCAATTCTTACAAGCAAATCCCAAATTTTCACTGATGACTGATCAGCATCATCAGGGGTGTACTACAATGAACTGTTATCATGTATCTCAGCATCATCAAGGGTGTACTACAATGAACTGTTATCATGTATCTCAGCACCATCAGGGGTGTATTACAATGTACTGTTATCAAGTATCTCAGCACTATCAGGGGTGTATTACAATGTACTGTTATCATGTATCTCAGCACCATCAGGGGTGTACTACAATGGACTGTTATCATGTATCTCAGCACCATCAGGGGTGTATTACAATGAACTGTTATCACGTGTCTCAGCATCATCAGGGGTGTACTACAATGAACTGTTATCATGTATCTCAGCACCATCAGGGGTGTACTACAATGAACTGTTATCATGTATCTCAGCACCATCAGAGGTGTATTACAATGAACTGTTATCACGTGTCTCAGCATCATCAGGGGTGTACTACAATGAACTGTTATCATGTATCTCAGCACCATCAGGGGTGTACTACAATGAACTGTTATCAAGTATCTCAGCACCATCAGGGGTGTATTACAATGAACTGTTATCATGTATCTCAGCACCATCAGGGGTGTATTACAATGTACTGTTATCATGTATCTCAGCACCATCAGGGGTGTACTACAATGAACTGTTATCATGTATCTCAGCACCATCAGGGGTGTATTACAATGTACTGTTATCAAGTATCTCAGCACCATCAGGGGTGTATTACAATGTACTGTTATCATGTATCTCAGCACCATCAGGGGTGTATTACAATGAACTGTTATCATGTATCTCAGCACCATCAGGGGTGTATTACAATGAACTGTTATCACATATCTCAGCATCATCAGAGGTGTACTACAATGAACTGTTATCATGTATCTCAGCACCATCAGGGGTGTACTACAATGAACTGTTATCATGTATCTCAGCATCATCAGGGGTGTACTATAATGAACTGTTATCATGTATCTCAGCATCATCAGGGGTGTATTACAATGTACTGTTATCAAGTATCTCAGCATCATCAGGGGTGTATTACAATGAACTGTTATCATGTATCTCAGCACCATCAGGGGTGTATTACAATGAACTGTTATCATGTATCTCAGCACCATCAGGGGTGTATTACAATGTACTGTTATCAAGTATCTCAGCACCATCAGGGGTGTACTACAATGAACTGTTATCATGTATCTCAGCACCATCAGGGGTGTATTACAATGAACTGTTATCACGTATCTCAGCACCATCAGGGGTGTACTACAATGAAGCTGTTATCATGTATCTCAGCACCATCAGGGGTGTATTACAATGAACTGTTATCATGTATCTCAGCACCATCAGGGGTGTATTACAATGAACTGTTATCACGTATCTCAGCACCATCAGGGGTGTACTACAATGAACTGTTATCATGTATCTCAGCACCATCAGGGGTGTATTACAATGTACTGTTATCATGTATCTCAGCACCATCAAGGGTGTATTACAATGAACTGTTATCACATATCTCAGCATCATCAGGGGTGTACTACAATGGACTGTTATCACGTGTCTCAGCACAGACATGAGAAATGAACTGTAGTGTTACAGCTGGTATTTCAATTTCTTTGTATTCACAAGATATGTTCTCTATGTCTTTGTATGCTGTATTCACAAGATATGTTCTCTATGTCTTTGTATGCTGTATTCACAAGATATGTTCTCTATGTCTTTGTATGCTGTATTCACAAGACATGTTCTCTATGTCTTTGTATACTGTATTCACAAGATATGTTCTCTATGTCTTTGTATACTGTATTTGGAAGCACCAATTTCTAGATGTCAGACTTACTGTTATTAATCATTAATTTCTGTCTGTCTTTCTGTCTGTTTGTTTGTCTGTTTGTCTATAGAACAAGAAAATCTTTTCAATTCATGGTCCTTATCCAGTAGTGAGAGAGTGTCTAAGGAAACGTGGCTGGGTAGAGAAGCAATATAGGTACATGGCCCCACATGTGTTTAATAAGAAGAAGGGTTGTCGTGGTGATGATAGTGATGACAGCGGTGATAGTGATGGTTCCGATAGTGATGATGGTAAGTTAGCTCTTTGTAAACTACTGGTACTACATTAAACCACTTGCAAATTGACAACAACTAATTGACCATCAGAAAGCCATAGAGATTTGATATAATTCTGTAATTGTGTTTGTACAATAATATGTAAAACAACAATCAATGACAATGTTGATAGAACACTTATATTGTCTAGATACACCAACATAGCTGTGACAGGCAGCATTGATTGCATTTATAGTTAGGCCAAATTTAAACCTAGAGAAACAATTAATTTAAATTCTCTTACCAAGACTTTCTAGTTGTATTCTAGTTGTATAACTTTTTAATGCACTGCAGGATAATGTCAGCCATTTTAGAATGTAGTTTTCAAAATCTTTTAGTTTTACATAAAACAGATGAAAAAATATGAAGAAATGCCAACATAGCTATCTTAGTTTGGTGTGTTATACGTACAATACTAGTATTAGTTTTAATAGACAGTAGTCTTAGATTTCTTATTTCCAACTTTTTGCGAATTTCTTTTCACCTTCAGATAACAAAGATGATGACAGTGATGGTGATGATGATTATGCCGGACATCATGAGGAAAACCTTGAAGAGAGTGACAGTATCTATGGAATAATGGTGTGTATCTATCTAGACATCACTTTGTTTCCTTCTATCTAGACATCACTTGGTTTCCCTCTATCACTTTCTTACTCTCACATTATCATTTTCAGTCAGAACATATCAAAAATAGAACTGGCAGTTCATGGATGAAACTCGGCACCAAATTATACAGATTAAAACTGCTGACTCAGTGTTTGGTTGTATTTAAAAGCGAACATTTCAAAAAGAAGAATAAAATGAACTTAAGAGTCCATGAACATTAATTGTCACTTGATTGTATTTGTTGTTGACATTATTTTGTTTTTGTTATTATTTTGTACCAACAGTCACGAATGGTTCGGAATTCAACGCCTTCCTTCATTTGGACAGTAAGGAGAGACAGTATAGACTATAAATACCTTAGAAAAGACGCAATTGTAAATCATTATGCTAGAAATGGATCCTTTACAACCAAGGTAAAGACAAAATAACATATACTTTAATAGTCTGTAAGATAAACCATACATCGGTGTAATTCTCTCATACCAATAAGAGTGGAATGACACACCCTCATACATCAGTCTCCCCCTCTCATACCAATAAGGGTGGAATGACACACCCTCATACATCGGTCTCCCCCTCTCATACCAATAAGGGTGGAATGACACACCCTCATACATCGGTCTCCCCCTCTCATACCAATAAGGGTGGAATGACACACCCTCATACATCAGTCTCCCCCTCTCATACCAATAAGGGTGGAATGACACACCCTCATACATCGGTCTCCCCCTCTCATACCAATTCCCTCATACATCTGTTTACCCCTCTCAATCATACCAATAAACAAGGAATTATGCAATAATCTTAATTCTGTAAATTACTGTGAATAATCTCTCTAAGATTTTTGTTTGCATTTTTTGAGATTGTTTATTCTGACAAGAAATTAATAGCAATTGTATGTGACTCTTTAACCAGGTTGGACTATGTACCAATCTAAGAAATCTACATTGGTTTGAGGAATCGGATCCAGATACTTTCTTCCCTCGCTGTTATAAAATTGGAATTGAGGAAGAAAAACTTGGCTTTATAGGTAAGTACTGAAATAAAGTATTTCTATTAATATTGAAATGGTCATTTTACACTTGTTACAGTAGATATGTCTTCAATGTTTTCTTGAAAATTTCTGAACTTGTGACATGTCTTATGTCCAGTGGTAGAGAATTCCACATCTGCAAGTACGCCATCTAATGGCAGCGAGTAAATAAGTTATTGTACTTGTTACTTTCATGTTTACAGCTGTGTGAAATTGATTAAAAACAATTGTCACAATTGCACATAAAAACTGACATGCACCGCTTTGTTATTGAAATACCAAGATGTATTAATATTCATAATTCTTTTCACAGATGACTACAGGTTATGTGCAGCCACTGGTATGATTAGATGGGTTATAGAGAAACACAACGATGAAGAGGGCAATGAAGACGATGAAAGAGAGGAAGAGGAGAAAGAAGATACAAAGAAGGAAGATAAAGAAACAGAAAAGAAAGATGAAGAAAAAGAAAAGAAAGATGAGGGAGAGAAGAAAGAGGAAGGAGAGAAAAAAGATGACTGTGAGACTGATAAAGAGAAAAATAATGAAAAAGTTGATAATAATGGTGATAAGGAGGATGAAGGAAAGACTGCTGTGCAATCAGGTATTCACAGACTTTACTTATATCTTGTAATTTCATCAACGTCATACTGATGTGTTTACAGACATCAAACTTCATATCCCAGCTATGTATTCTTGTTTTGCAACAAAGAACTTCCATGGCTGAGGAAATAGTTTTTGATTATTCATAGCACTTACTTGACTGAAAGATTTGTTGAACAAAGCACTTCCATGACCCGAGAAAATTGTTTCAAACAATTCAAAACAATATTTTCAATACCAATTGGTCATTGTTGGCACTCATTTAATCACTTGCTAAACCCAGCAAGCAATTAAGGTGAGAGCCCACAATGAAACAATCTGTCTGTCTAACCACTTTCATTAAGTTATGTTACTACTTTATTTTCACAGGTCGGAAATCCAAAGCCTCTAAGAAACGAGGAGGTGTGATTCCATCTGCAGTGTTAGAGACTGCAATGAGGGTGTGTGATAACTTTCTGGATAGCAAAGATCATGAAGATATTGATTGTGATGGCGAAGTCCAGCCAACACTGACTGATAGCCAGTGGGATAGCTTCCTACAACATTACTATCAACTTATACAGTAAGTATGACTTCAGCATATTTCTTGTGTACATGTATATGTTTCTTAAAAATCAAGAATGTAAAGTATTGTAATACACACACATTTGTATTCAAGCATAGGGGGTAGGATTTGGGTCCAAGCGTAGGGGTAGGATTTTGGTCCACGCGTAGGGGTAGGATTTGGGTCCAAGTGTAGGGGTAGGATTTGGATCCAAGCGTAGGGGTAGGATTTGGGTCCAAGCGAAGGGGGTAGGATTTGGATCCAAGCATAGGGGTAGGATTTGGGTCCAAGCGAAGGGGGTAGGATTTGGATCCAAGCATAGTTGTAGGATTTGGGTCCAAGCGAAGGGGGTAGGATTTGGGTCAAAGCATAGTTGTAGGATTTGGGTCCAAGCGTAGGGGTAGGATTTTGGTCCACGCGTAGGGGTAGGATTTGGGTCCAAGTGTAGGGGTAGGATTTGGATCCAAGCGTAGGGGTAGGATTTGGGTCCAAGCGAAGGGGGTAGGATTTGGGTCCAAGCGAAGGGGGTAGGATTTGGGTCAAAGCATAGTTGTAGGATTTGCTTTCAAGCATAGGGGGTAGGATTTGAGTCCAGTTATGGTTAGGAATAGAGTTAAACTTTCATATTTACTTAGTTTTCACATTATGAAAGTTGAAACAATTACATGAACTCATCACCAAACATAGAGATGATAGTTTTTGATTTATAATAGCACCAACCTACATTTAGCAATGGTACATTCTCAGAAACAATCAATAAAAATTAAAAATTAAATTTTCTATGTTGACAGTGATGGAGCAGTCATCAATAACTCTAGTACCTACCGAGAGGAATGCCAATATTTGTACAACAGGATGAAAGCAAGATGTCCACAGCTTCACCTAGATGGTATAAGAAATGTATGGATTGTCAAACCTGGTGCCAAGTCACGAGGACGAGGTCAGTAGAATCCACCATGTCACTTTAACATTTGACCTGTTGTTTAAATACGTGGATTCATATTATACCATGTCACTTTAACATTTGACCTGTTGTTTAAATACGTGGATTCATATTATACCATGTCACTTTAACATTTGACCTGTTGTTCATATACGTGGATTCATATTATACCATGTCACTTTAACATTTGACCTGTTGTTTAAATACGTGGATTCATATTATACCATGTCACTTTAACATTTGACCTGTTGTTTAAATACGTGGATTCATATTATACCATGTCACTTTAACATTTGACCTGTTGTTCATATATGTGGATTCATATTATACCATGTCACTTTAACATTTGACCTGTTGTTTAAATACGTGGATTCATATTATACCATGTCACTTTAACATTTGACCTGTTGTTCATATACGTGGATTCATATTATACCATGTCACTTTAACATTTGACCTGTTGTTTAAATACGTGGATTCATATTATACCATGTCACTTTAACATTTGACCTGTTGTTTAAGTACGTAGATTCATATTATACCACATCAGGTTGAAATAGAAATACAATTTCATTTTATTGATCAATCTTGATGTTCATACAAAGATAACCTGTAAAAATGTACCAATGTTAGAAAGTTTATTGTCAAAGTATACTTTCAGAGACATAAATTTGTTATAACCCATTTACATCACCATTGTGTTACAGGTATAATGTGCCTGGACAGACTGGAAGACATAACCAAACTAGTTACCAGTCATGTCAGGAAAGAAAACAAATGGGTGGTGCAGAAATATATAGAGCGCCCTCTATTGGTCTATGATACCAAGTTTGATATCAGGCAGTGGTTCTTGGTGACTGACTGGAATCCATTGACGATATGGTTTTATGAAGATAGCTACCTCAGATTTTGTTCTCATAAATATACACTAGATAACTTAGATCAGTAAGTTGAGTAGTTATATTTTCCAACTATTATTCAGCTGTGTGTTTGACAACAAGGGCTTGAATTGATAACAGAATATTTCATATACATCAAACAGTTGGTTGCTTCAGTTTAAATGCTTTTGAAAAGCTGTCAAAAAATGTTAAGTATATTTTGGTTTCTTCATACCATGGTGTTTCTTTGTACTCTTATTCTATGCAATTACCTTGTATGGTAAGAAAAGTATTTTTGTCCCATGAAATCATTGAGACATATCCAGTTCACAAAATATAAACTCTTATCCTGTGTTTACTAAGTATTTTACTGTACTATGTGAACTCAATGTAAATAATAGTTAACTTCATCTTTGCTTTTGTAGGAAAATACACCTTGCCAACAATTCCATCCAGAAATTTTATGAAAATGAGAACAGGTCTCCACACCTACCAGATGATAATATGTGGAGTTGTGAAAAGTTTGCCAACTTTCTGAAAAGACGAGGTCATGGAGATGCCTTCAGGGAGATTATATATCCAGGGATGAAAAATGCAATAGTCAGTGCCTTGCAGTGTACTCAAGATATCATAGATCCCAGAAAAGTAAGCTAGGTTGCCCACCCCTATAGTCTGTCAATTTTGTTGTTTTGTCTTGCAATAGTAGATTATTCCAAATGCCAGGAACAGAGGGGAAATAGATGAAATTTTTCAACATCTGGTTAAATGGTAATATACACTTGTTTCAATGGTGAATTAGGTATGATGAAATCTTAAAGACCCATAACAGATTTGGATTAAAATTTGGTAATGGTAGAACTTGGGATTCAAGGATTCACCTTGAGTTGTTATTCCTGGACAATCTGTGCCACCAGAGGGTGTTGTTTGCCAGAAAGGTTCCTTCTTTAATACATTAAATAACCACTGTTTTACCTCACACAGAATTCATTTGAACTGTATGGTGCTGACTTTATGGTTACTGATGACATGGAACCGTGGCTAATAGAAATCAACTCTAGTCCAGCTATGTCAGCTAGTTCACACATCACTGAAAAAATGTGCTACGATGTCATTGAGGATACCATGAAAGTGGTGTTGGACAGGAAATATGACAAAAGTTGTGATACTGGCAAGTTTGAATTGATTCATAAACAGGTAAGAATAGTTACTGTCCTACAGACATGTTATAAATGGTGATATTTGTTTTTAATGCTCAGGTTACACAAAGCTAGACAATCTGAATGGTCTGGATAGCCAAGGGGAGAGTCATAAGGTGACATATATTATTATTGACATGCACTCATCACCAGCAAGTAGTAAGATGTACAATATAGTCTGTATGAGCCATGTCAAAATATTTTAAAAGGTTTTAAGATTTAAGCGACGCTGTACTAAATTTTGATTGTCAGATTTTTTTAAGAATCCATCAATATTTGGTGTGTGAAATAATGAGTGTTTCAAATCCAAATCTTTTGCAATAAACAAGTACAAAATAGTTTTGAATGTATAAAGTTAATTTTGTTCTCATATGTTACAGTACTGATGTATTAAACTATTTACCAATTGTGTATTTATATTAAAGGCCCATGTGGTATTAGGTTTGAAATTTAGGTATGAAAAACAGTTGTCAGATAGAGCTATAGAAAGATGGACTTGATAGGATGACTGTGTAATCATTATGGTTCCAATGATAAGATAATACTAATGTGAGAACTTGGGATTGAAACCCTGGCCTTTAAGTCTACACTGATAAGATAATACTAATGTGAGAACTTGGGATTGAAACCCTGGCCTTTAAGTCTACACTGATAAGATAATACTAATGTGAGAACCTGGGATTGAATCCCTGGCCTCTAAGTCTACACTGATAAGATAATACTAATGTGAGAACCTGGGATTGAAACCCTGGCCTCTAAGTCTACACTGATAAGATAATACTAATGTGAGAACCTGGGATTGAATCCCTGGCCTTTAAGTCTACACTGATAAGATAATACTAATGTGAGAACCTGGGATTGAAACCCTGGCCTTTAAGTCTACACTGATAAGATAACACTAATGTGAGAACCTGGGATTGAAACCCTGGCCTTTAAGTCTACACTGATAAGATAATACTAATGTGAGAACCTGGGATTGAATCCCTGGCCTTTAAGTCTACACTGATAAGATAATACTAATGTGAGAACCTGGGATTGAAACCCTGGCCTTTAATCCACTAAAATTGTCATATCATATTTTGTTTTCCTTTACTCCAGCAACATGTCCTTGCACCTCCCTACACTGGTATCAATCTACACATTGAAGGTCAGCCAATCCGAAAACCAGGATATCTATGTAAACAGAAGAGTGTGACCAACATAACTCCACGGATTTCTGACTTTTCACCTTATGCCAAGACAGCACCTAAACAGTCAAGTTCAACTCCATCAGTATCCTCAACAGCTGTCAATCTGAAACCTCAATCCATCCCCAAGAAATCACCCGACAAATCCAGCAGCCAAACGGAGAAAATGTCAACTACACAGATGGAAGAAGTCAAGAAAAAATTCTCAGGTACGAATAACGATGAGACTGTGGTGAAAAAGACATTTCATCTGAAGACGATAAAACCGTATTGTCTAACAGAGAAGCAGAAAGAAAAATTTGCACCTTACTTGAATCTCAAACCCAATAATAATTTAGGAAACCTGAAAGTTCGTTACCCTCAGACAGGGAAAGGACAACACACAGAAAACAAAAACTTTAAGCCTGTCAAAACTCCACAGTTGCCTTCAACGCTAAAACTACAGTTTCAGCACCAGGATGTTAATAACACAAATGTAGTTATAACACATGGTCCGAATGGAGTATCAGTTTATTCAACAGTTTGAGAAAATGATAGCATTGTCCACAGTTATTTCATATGTATTAAATGTGCATTAGTTTTGGGTAAAACACAGACAAAATGCAATAATAGTTAACATAAAATGTTATTAGTTGTTATCATGAAAGTTCATAAACATATCTCACAAATCAGGTCATAGTTGGAAAGTATTGTCATTTCGTTTGTATGTGACGACCTGAAATTTCATTATACCGCAGCTTAGTTAAAAATAAGTGCAAATATGCTGAAATGATACACTTTGAACTCTATTTGAGTTGTGTTATACTTTATTTGCCCAAATAGCTTGGCAGTATATTTTATGACTCATCTTGTATAGTTTTTTTTATTCTCATTGTAACGTGCAATAAGTAGTTGTATATCAATGTGCCACTATAGTTAACCATAATTTAGTTTTCCTCATTTTCAAACTGTGACCACACTTTGTTTATACTGTGGATTTGATTTTGTACAAGTTCAGGTTCATACTTTGACTATTCTCTGATGTACTTTTCTTACTGTAAATACCATGATCATAGAACCTTGTCATCTCATTGGTGAAATCTTTCCTGCTGTCATCTAGTCATTTATCATTTCATACCAATATCATTTCAACATAACATTATCTGCAGTGATCTGTCGTCCAATGTACAGTATGTATGACCACTCAGGGTGGGCCGAATTTATTGCTACATAAAATAACTTGGTGATACAACATAAACCAAAGATGTACACATATCACAACAATGCAAATCCATATCATTCCACAGCTGATCAACAGAATTCAAGTGAGACAAGTACAGATTCTCATCTCATCTCATGGACATGTACCACATTGGAATACAACTTGTCACATTATATTAGCATGATGCATGCAGAGAAACTATTTAATGCATGTAATTACATACTAGAGTGTAAAACACATGGGGATCTTTTTATGACAGTGAAAAACAATATACTGAAATTACTACTATTTTTATGTCATGACTGAATTCACAGAATTACAGTGTACACACAAATCTATACAACACTATTTCAACCATGATATTCCTAGCAACCATCTTGGCTCAACTTTAGCAAATTTCTCTTTGGTTCCTGCTCTCAACATTTTGATTTAATTTCTGATGATTTAATCATAAATTTTGGTTATTTTTCCCTTTCACAAATTCACCAAACAAAGGTAACATGCTGCTAGCTCAGGTAAATTGTTATTTATTTGGTATCCCGAGGGTTTTTTGAACACAAACAATTAATATTTGCAGTGACAATCAACTGATTCATTCTGTTTGTTTCAATTAACCCAACTCACTTTTTAAGTTCGATTTTATTTTGACCTAAACAGTTCCAATCATAATTTCTAATATTTGTGTGAAATCAAGTTTTTTTTTTTGTTGGGATTATATTTTCTATTTGTGTATTGATTCTGATTAATAAACGAAAATTCCAAATTTTTTTCTGTTCATAGCATCGAGTGAGACATAAAAAAATAAAAGAGCAGATGGACCATATGAAAGAAGAAATTAGTGAGCTGGCTAAGATGGTGACTGGGAGAGTGGGTTTAGACCTATATACAATAACAATATCATGTACTAACTCAATTTCATTTACTATCATCTGAAAATTCATTTCTTCATTTTTGTTGTTTGATTTTTTCAATTTTTATCCAGTGTCTTATAAAGACCCCTGGATTGTACCTTTTAGATTCTCTTTGCGTAAAACTGGTGAGAGAGAGGACACTCAGCCAAATATAGCTGGTTCTTCTTCATAGTCTGGTTTCTTGTATTCTACACCTAAATATAGACAGGTTGACTCAAAACACAACTTTTCATTAAATAAACAAAAGAATGCAAGTTTTGATATCAGGCATATTGATAGACTCTCTCACAGTCCTCGAAGCTTCGCATAAATAGCTAAAACTTGGGTTGTTTTGAATGTATCTACTGCATAATTGTACTCATATACTAGTATCCCAGTATCCCTAGCCCTGTACTGTGCGCCCTCATCGATCACATAGGGCTAACCTTTTGTTGATGTGTTAGGTGAAGCTCGAAGCTTGGAGCTTCGCCTAACACATCAACAAAATGTTAAACTCTATGTGATCGATGAGGGCGCACAGTACAGAGCTAGGGATACTGGGATACTAGTACATGTATATGAGTACAATTATGCAGTAGATACATACAAAACAACCCAAGTTTTAGCTATTTATGTGAAGCTTCGAGGACTGTGAGAGAGTCTAGCATATTGATTGAAAGATAATCCAAATGATTAGTGACAAAATTTGTCTATCAGGGTTAGATCAAGTACAAGTAATTAGACTAACTTGACATCACTTTTATTTCAGATTAACCAATGTATTCACTGTTTTTTCACCCATCCGCACACACACACACACACTGTTTTTATGTTGATCCACACACATGCAGTGTAGGCTGTCACTGTCAATCACCATTTGTATTTGTTGTAGCAACACACTCACCCATCCTGGCACACACTCATACACATTGTGACCTCACTGTGACCCCACTAACCTTTGACCTTACAACACTCAATCTTTGGATGCTTTAAGGTTGCCATATGTACCACACTGTGTCTTCACTTTGTTAAATCATTTTGTAGTGGTTTTCTCATAGTGTTCTGTTTTATAGATTGACACCTCCTTTTCATTTCTTGATGTTTAAATTGCAAAATATCCTATCCAAGCATGCATTTTCCATTAACCACTTGGCCCTTTGCACTTTCCTATGCTCTTTACAGGTGGCCTTAGTCCGGTAGATGGTTCTTGGGGTAAATCTTGTCCTCGCTGTGGTCATGTCAACGGCATCAAACTTCATTCTTCCGAGTCTGCCATTCTGTGTCATTGTTCACGAGATAGCGTAGTCACTCCTACACCACTGCAGCTACCACAGCATGCACGCTACATAGCATCACCTGAGCCCATTCCTAGAAGTAGTACCTTCATCAAAGCATACCAAGCAGATGCTGTTAGGATCACTCAAAACCTACAAGACTTCAACAAACCTAATTTTCGCTTCCCACCCGCCAAGAACATAAAACGTTTGGGTCCGTCTGTTAAACAGACACCAAGAAAAGAGAAAGTTGTCAGAACTGTGATTAAATGTGAGGAGGACGGTTCTATCAAACCTCAAACCTGTCAAATGACAATAGTATCACCAAGGTAACAGTGTGGACTTGCAGAGATGATGAGGGGGAAGGGAGATTAGTTTTATCATGATTTATGCTGAAAGTGTCTAGCAGTTTGTAATCAAAGTAATTATGATACTGTTTGTTGTCAAAATAATTATGTTAATAAAAATGAAAGTACATACTTCAAATTGAATTGTTATAATTATAACAACTTGTACATACTTCAAGTGTTTAGTGTACATAGGCATAAACATTTTTTGCCAAAGCCAGTTTCATGAAATAGCATGAATAAAATGTATTTCATATCACACATATTACATTCATTACAATTGAAACTGGTAACAGTTCCGTCCATAGTTGAAATTAACATTTCACATAATGTTATGTTGTATAACACATACATGTAGAACATCAGGGAATAGATAGTTGGTGTCTGTAAAATATACACAAACTACTGCTTCTTCTTTTTTTACTTTAATAAATGAATCATGAGTTGAAATTAACCATTGTTCATTATTTGGCTTCTCCTTGAGTTTCAAAACTTACTGCAAACTTTTTCCTCACAGGTATTAGATAACTGACGGTTTCACCATCATTGTTATCATTTCAGATATCAGTTGCTATGGGTTTTATTTTGTTGGAACACTGTTGCAAATGTCAATTTTTAACAGTATTTAACTAAAAATGTACATTTCCACGATAAATACTCTGAAATGTATAAAAAATTTCTACCGTGAATACTTTCAAAATGTATCAAATGTGTATATTTAGTTTACTGAAATGTGTAAAATTTCTACCATGAATACTTTCAAAATGTATCAAATGTGTACATTTAGTTTACTGAAATGTGACACTTTTTTATCATAACTGATCACTTATCCTTCAATTCCAATAAAAAGTTGTGCATCATTGTCCTTAGCATTAGCATCAATGTCTTCTAATTCAAACTAGACAAGTTGTAGAATTTGCCAAGGGCAGTAAACCTACAGCTAAAGAAAGAAGTGTATGTATAGTGAAATACATGTATAACAATACTACGATAATTTGTGCAATCTGAGTGAACAAGAGACAACCATATTTTTTAAGGAAGGGTGTGTTTAACTATTACAAGTGAAAATCTGCATATCACCCTGCTTATATATGAGACCACATGAAGTCTACTTTTTGTAAATGTTGTTTGAATAAACAAATACAAAATATATCGATGGCTTCATAGATGTCAATATTTGTATAGTCATAGTCATTAGGGTCCATGTCTGAATGTTAAAGAGAAAAATTGAAATACTAGTATGTCCAAGAGGCCAATTCATATGCTAATTGCAAGAATTAGATCAAAACTTAACATTCTTCTCAATTTTCTTTCTTGAGAAAGCAAAATGGATGGTTGTGGTTAGTTTCATGTGTTAGACCTACGTGTATCTTAAGAGTTACAAATGTGTGCAGCAGCTACATTGAGATGACACCATTTACACAAAGTTGTCAAAAAAGAATTCCCCCCCCCCCTCCCTGTATTTTTTAGTTGCCATAAATTGATAGACTAAAATATCTATAATTAACCTGTTTCTGTATTCTGTGCAGATATTATGTACATAGCATTATTTACATACTGAATAAAAGATAAATTTATATCATTATAAGTTAGGGTGTACATTGGTGTCTATGTATGATTCTTAGAATGTCTTACGTGTGTCAACTGTAAACAGGTAGGTGTCCCTTGAGTGTAGACACATACATTTTGTTTGTTCATTGACTAATTTCTCAAATATTTTGGTAAAATAGATGTGGATCTACTATATTCCCCACGTCTTTAGGGTTACCCTTGTTGTGAATTGGTAAAATAGATGTGGGTCTAATATATTCCCCACGTCTTCAGGGGTACCGTCGTTGTGAATTGGTAAAATAGATGTGGGTCTACTATATTCCCCACGTCTTCTTGGTTACCCTTGTTGTGAATTGGTAAAATATATGTGGATCTACTATATTAAATATTCCCCACGTCTTCACAGTTACCCATGTTGTGAATTGGTAAAATAGATGTGGGTCTACTGTATTCCCCACGTCTTCAGGGTTACCCTTGTTGTGAATTGGTAAAATAGATGTGGGTCTACTGTATTCCCCACGTCTTCAGGGTTACCCTTGTTGTGAATTGGTAAAATAGATGTGGGTCTTCTATATTCCCCATGTCTTCAGGGTTACCCATGTCGTGAATTGGTAAAATAGATGTGGGTCTACTATATTCCCCACGTCTTCAGGGTTACCCTTGTTGTGAATTGGTAAAATAGATGTGGGTCTTCTATATTCCCCATGTCTTCAGGGTTACCCATGTCGTGAATTGGTAAAATAGATGTGGGTCTACTATATTCCCCACGTCTTCTTGGTTACCCATGTTGTGAATTGGTAAAATAGATGTGGGTCTACTATATTCCCCACGTCTTCTTGGTTACCCTTGTTGTGAATTGGTAAAATAGATGTGGGTCTACTGTATTCCCCACGTCTTCAGGGTTACCCTTGTTGTGAATTGGTAAAATAGATGTGGGTCTTCTATATTCCCCATGTCTTCAGGGTTACCCATGTTGTGAATTGGTAAAATAGATGTGGGTCTACTGTATTCCCCACGTCTTCAGGGTTACCCTTGTTGTGAATTGGTAAAATAGATGTGGGTCTACTGTATTCCCCACGTCTTCAGGGTTACCCTTGTTGTGAATTGCTAAAATAGATGTGAGTCTACTATATTCCCCACGTCCCCATTTAAATGTAACACAAAATAAATCATTGCCTATTTTAATGAAACAGCTGTTATAAGTTTATATTAGGGTAATTGTTTAAAAATTCTTTGAAATATGGCCACCAATGACTTCTGACCCAAGTAGTCAGACGAATCTCCCATATAAGGATTGCTGTTTTCATTCTTTGGAATATGATGGCAAGTATAAGACATTCTTATAAATCAATTCTCATTTGATAAAGAGTACATTCATCTTTATTTACATTTATTAACATCGGAAATTACACTGGATCCATTTTACTAAGAAATGACGTCATAACTTTAATAATTACAGTACTGGGTATCAGCATTATCTTTGAATATAATATATTTTTCATTTCAATATATCTTTATGCATTACTGTTATACTAAGCGGAGGAACTATAAAAATTGCAATTTGACACTAAAATATCAACCCTCAAACATAAGTCGCTTATTGACAACTCTCAAATCAGCGGTTAAAGATCGCCCTCTTTGTGCAGGATATACTAGTAGCACCATTAATATGTTTCATCTGGTGATGGTTTGGTTGTTTTCGTACTTTGTTCATCATTGTATAAAAATGATTTATATTTCAGTTAAAAAAACACGGAGTGCTGAGAGTCTAATACATAATAAACATAAAAGAAACAAAAAATTAATCATAAGATTACGATTTACTGTGAGCTGAAAAGAAGAAGACATTTTCTGAATTATAACGTAAGTATATAGTTTTAAGTATAATTGGCCCCAACTATTGTCCATCTACCTGTCTTCTACCGTGTAGCGTTAACTAATGCCTCTATGATGTGCAAACCAATGCAGTATTTTATACATCATCTCTATATGTGGATTGGCGGGACATGCAGTTCTCACAGTAGGGCTTTATATCATCCTTCTTGTAAAAGGGGCCTGCTAGCAGAGGAAGTTTGCATCCCTGAAAAGACATGTGTATGTGTCACTTAATAGTTGCTGGTTAATGATATCTACATACAATATATCATCATCATCACCATCATCACAACTATCATCATCATCATCATCATCATCATCATTATCGTCACCACCACCACCACAACAACAACTATCATCATCATCATCATCGTCACCACTATCATCATCATCATCATCATCATCATTAGAAACAACTTCAAAATCGTTGTCATCATAATTGTCGTCGTCTTTTATTGCAGCTGTTGCTGTCACTACTATTGCTGGTGATGACAATAATGTCATGGTTAATAAAATTAGTCTTTAATAATTACAGTTTTGAATATCAGAACAATATAGTTGTGCACACCTTACATACAAAACATCCAGGATGCCATGAATGTCCGATAGCCTCTACCCATTGGGTTTCAATCTTATCCTTACATCCCTTGCACTTTTCGGGTTTCTTTTTGCCACCGAGGAACTTCTTCTCGTAATCTGCGAGAATAATGCATTGTATATATTACAACGAGATGACCACACTGTGTGAAATGCAACAAACTAACACAATTTTGGTTGGTACACAGAGTTAGTCCTCGTTTCTACAACCATTTATTACGTCCGAACAGATACAGGTTTATTAATTATCACAAAAGATGTTCAAGTCAAATCATTTATATTTTATTCTGACGAAAAAGTTGTAATTTGTCATTTGTAAATATATATATATATATATATATATATATATATATATACACACACACCAAAATAGTGACTAGAAGAGATGAAATAGTTCAAAAGTCGGCCTTACTTCCAATCCCAAGATGTGAAGCGATGAGCAACGTTTCAATGTGACTTGCACACGTTCATCAAGCTCAGCTGTTACTATAACTACATGACAAACCTAGAGTAACTGCGCATGTATGTTATAAACAAAAGAGAACTTGATAAACACGTGACTAAAAGAGAGTGCAGTGCAATTGTATAATACTGGTATAGACTAGTCTGGGATTCCTGTTGGTTCTTAATCATTAATTCCTTGTGGGTACATCGATCTTGCTCTGTGTATCCAGATGCTTTCCGTTTGTTTCATTGTATCAATGTCTGGTGTTGGTATATGGCAAATGATTGTAGCTGCAAATGCGTTTTCGGATATAGTGTGTCCTGGCATCCGGAAATGAGGTACAACATAAGGACTTCTGTCTTTTCTATTAGTTCTTATGTTCGAGCGGTGTCCATTGATTCGTTTGTGGAAATGTTGAGTAGTTTGACCGTTGTATTTTATGTTGCAGGTACGGCATGTTATTGCATATATTACATTACATGACTTACAATTGACGTCATCCTTGATGTGATAGCTTTTTCCCCGTGACTGTCGATGTGAAAACTTTGGTGTCTTGAATAATTGAGCAACAGGCGCATCTTGGTGTTTTGCAAGGTTTGCAACCCCAAGTAACTTGCTCTGACTTTGCGTGTTTTAACCGGTTTTGATGAAGAATGTCGCCAATTGTTGCTGGTTTTCTGTAGGCAATGACTGGTGGTTCCGGCATGACTTGTTGCATACGAGTTGAAGACTGTAGTATAATTTGATTTTCGGCACTAATTTTCTGAAGATCTGGTTGGCGAAGGTCGTACGTTGTAACCCAGGGCACTCTATTCGTTGGAGTTTTCTGTTGGTATTGTAGCAATTTGGTGCGATTAGGGATGGAGGCACGAGCAAACTGTGAGTTGATACATTTTTCAGAAAAACCACTGTTCTTGAGGAAGATGTGAAATTCTGAAAGTCGTTTATCGCACCATTCTGGTTTGCTACAAATGCGACGAATTCTGAGAGCACCTGAGTAGACAATGGATTTAAAGGTATGCCGTGGGTGACAACTTTTAGGCGGCAGATAACGATGGGAAGCGATGGGTTTACTGTAGAGATCCGTTTCTAATTTATTGTTGTCTAGGTGTATATTGACGTCGAGGAATGCAATGCAGGTTGAGCTTATTTCTGCGGTGAATTTAATTTTCTGGTGGCGGTTGTTGAGTTGGTTTAGAAAAACATGTAGCTCTTTCTTGGTAGCTGTTGAGAAGGCAGCGAGATCAGCGATGAACCGATCAGTTACTTCTGGATGATTTGGTATGGTAAAGTAATATTTTCTCATCCACCAACTCATGTATATATTTGCATACGAAACGGCAAATGGTGTCTCCATAGCTGTACCTGAGACCTGCCTGAAGTATTTACCATTGAATGTGAAGAAGTTGTTCTCTAAAATGAATCTGGCTAATAACGCTATGTTTTTGATGTCTTGTTGATTGGTATCTGAACATGTGCGCAAGGCGTCTTCTACTGCTGCGATGCCTTCATCGATGTCAATATTGGGTAGAGCGCAACTACATCCATAGCTAATATGTGTTTGAAAGGCAGTGGGGCCATTGTGTTAAGTTGTTCAACATGATTAAGGAAGCTTGTGGTGTCTTTTACTAGTTCTGTGCAATACAGATAGGGTGTAGGGGCTCCCACCTGGCTGCATATTGGTCGTCCCGGAGGTAAATCACCTGGAGCTTTGATCTTATGGATTTTACCGAGGATGTAGAAGTCGGCACCTTTACGATTAGGCCAGTTTAAAATAGCTTCAGTTTCCTTATCTGACAAATTAAAAGATGATATCAAGTCGAGGAGTTGGCTGTAGACGTTCGTTGATTGGTCAGATGCTACGCTTTCATACGCAGATGTGTTCAATACTTGGGAGACGCATTCCTTCTCGTAGTCTGCCGCATTCCATATCACTGTGGCCCCTCCCTTGTCTGCCCGGCCGTTCACAATAGAATTATCATCTTTCAAAGATGTGAGAGCTCTGCGTTGTTGTAAATTAAGATTACTCCTAATATCTGGCTCCTCATGACTTCTGATCGTGCGATATACGTTTTTATGCCGGATAACACCCAAGTGCATTGTTACGATTTAGTGGTGGGTTACGGTTGGAATGAATGTACAGTGACGGGGGGAGGCTCATTGGTGATTCAGAAGATTGGTCGAAAAAGAACTCTTTCCAACGAATGCGCCTAATATATATATATATATATATATATATATATATATATATATATATATATATATGCTAAATAAATAGACTTTACCTTTCGTACAATAGGGTTTACCCTCATTCACACTAAAGCTGCCATCCTTAAAAGGTTTCTTACATTCCGTGCAAACAAAGCATTTAGGATGCCATTTTCCTCCAAGAGCACACACAATCTCCTATTGAAGATAAATAGATAAATGTTACAAATTATGGTTATAATTTACTTGTTAATTTTCAAATAGCCTCTTTGATTGTCATCCATTTACATATCGTATATCTGAAGATCGCTTGAAGCGTGAAACTCTGAGTAACGACTTATTACATCCTTATTCTTTAGAATATATATATACATATATATATACATATATATATATATATATATATATATATATATATATATATATATATATATATATATATATATATATATATATATATATATATATATATACGTACATTGCGAGTTTCACAGGTTGTTACAGTAGATGTGATAACGCCATCCCATGCACTGAGTAAAACAAGTCTCAAATCCACACACGACCTTAGACATAGTTCAGCTATCTCAATATTTTTGTGGTAATTGGTCACTTTCGTATTGAAAAAAAATTACATGCATCCCACCCTCCCAAAAGAATTCCCACACACCTCAAGGTTCTTAAAATCCCTGAACGAAATTTTACCTTCAACTATTGTCACTAACTTGCTTTGATAACTAAATCAACACACTTACCCCAATAACAGGATCCTTGCACTTCTCACACTTGGCTGCTTCAAGTTTCTTGTAGTCCGTCTCACAGAGAGGTTGTCCGTCTTTGCCTTGGAAGAAAGCCTTTCCTCTTAACTCAGATTTACATTCAGCACATGTGAAACATGTGAAACACTGAGGATGCCATTTCTTGCCCAAGGCCTTAATGAGTGTTCCCGTTCTATTTAAAAATCATAAATGAAGTACATAATATATCTTGAAATTTACTAGTCATCAAAAATATGCAGTCAGTCAGTCAGTCAGTCAGTCTCTCTCTCTCTCTCTCTCTCTCTCTCTCTCTCTCTCTCTCTCTCTCTCTCTCTCTCTCTCTCTCTCTCTCTCTCTCTCTCTCTCTCTCTCTCTCTCTCTCTCTCTCTCCCTTCAATTTTATTCAACTATGTACTTATTGAACTTTCCAAGACCACAGTTCGCTATCAATGATTACTTTTGCCAAAACCACAACTATCAATATTTCGTTCATAAATTATCTGGGGTACCTACTTGATTTTCAGCTTGCACTTTCTACAGGTAGGCATTGTACTTAATCTGTGAAAACAAGAAATACAGGAATGTAATAAGGTATTTAGGTAAGTAACAGATCCGATGAATTGTTATTCCCCTGGAGCTTTCAGATAGAAAACTTGGAGATTCCTTAGGCTGGTTTCACAAAAAATTGTTGTTGTTGTTGTTGTTGGGGGGGGGGGGGGGGGGTTAGAGGTCAGGAGATTTTTAGTCAAACCCCCAAATTTGTTTTTAAGTTCTGAAAGTCGTTTATCGCACCATTCTGGTTTGCTACAAATGCGACGAATTCTGAGAGCACCTGAGTAGACAATGGATTTAAAGGTATGCCGTGGGTGACCAACTTTTAGGCGGCAGATTTACATTCAGCACTCAGATTTACATTCAGCACATGTGAAACACTGAGGATGCCATTTCTTGTCCAAGGCCGTAATAACTGTTCCCCTTTATTTAAAAATCATAAATGAAGTATATAATATATCTTGAAATTTACTAGTCATCACAAATATGCAGTCTCACACACACACACACACACACACACACACACACTCTCTCTCTCTCTCTCTCTCTCTCTCTCTCTCTCTCTCTCTCTCTCTCTCTCTCTCTCTCTCTCTCTCTCTCTCTCTCTCTCTCTCTCTCCCTTCAATTTTATTCAACTATGTACTTATTGAACTTTCCAAGACCACAGTTCGCTATCAATGATTACTTTTGCCAAAACCACAACTATCAATATTTCGTTCATAAATTATCTGGGGTACCTACTTGATTTTCAGCTTGCACTTTCCACAGGTAGGCATTGTACTTAATCTGTGAAAACAAGAAATACAGGAATGTAATAAGGTATTTAGGTAAGTAACAGATCCGATGAATTGTTATTCCCCTGGAGCTTTCAGATAGAAAACTTGGAGATTCCTTAGGCTGGTTTCACAAAAAATTGTTGTTGTTGTTGTTGGGGGGGGGGGGGGGGTTAGAGGTCAGGAGATTTTTAGTCAAACCCCCAAATTTGTTTTTAAGTACCCCCTCCTTGCCATAGCCCAACATTTTTAAGTACCCCCTCTGCCTGGAAAATTTTAAGTACTCCCCCCCCCCCATTTAAAATATCAGATAATTTTTTTGTACAATACACGCACTCATAAATACATATATACTAATCACATTACCATCCAAGCACCGTGCCTGTAAAACAGTGTCTACCAAGACATTCTCTTTCCAAAAATTAAAACAATGTATGTTACTGTTTCTGTCCCTTTGGCACGTACTGAGATGTTTGGGAACTTTTTTCTATCAAACATTTCATTGTCCTTCGCTCAAGTGTTTCTGAAGTGGGCATATGATCAACATGTCTTTAGATATTCATGTTTGAAAATATTTTGCCATTATTTTAAAACTATTTCTCTATTTTTGAGGAAACATGGACTTGGAGGCTCCTAGTTTTTATCCGAACACAAAAACATCTCTAATACAGCTAAAAGAAAATCATTGCAATTACTTGATTAATAGACTACATGCATGATCAGCTGTCCAACTGAGTCTTTGATTTCTGTTCAATAGTGTATTATTTCCTTGATGTGTAGCAGTTGAATGTCTTCTTAATTACAGTTTGTTGTTGCACATGCTATTGTTGCACATACTGTTCCAATACAATTTTGTATTGGAATGTACTAGTTAATTGTACACAATTGTACAGTAAAGACTGACAACTTGGACAGAATGACATTGAATAACACTATAAAGTGTAGTCTTGTATCTTGTTCTTGTTTGATTTACTTGAATATACTGCCAAGAGAGAAAGTAAATGAATAACTTGAACAAAGCCAAGCCACAATTTCAAGTCGAATATTTATTGGAGTTGTTGCATACATTGTGATTCAGTTCACTACTTCATTCTCTGCAATACATTCTAGGGTAACTTTAAAAGTTAATTCATGTCATAGTATTTTAGGTATCTATTTATTTATACTTATATTTATGCAAGGTTTAAAAGAATATAAAAGTTTATTTCTCTTTTTCTCTATGATAGTTAACTTGCCAAAAATTATTAGCAGCTGGTGTTCAGCTCACTATTTCTAGAAAGTATCTAGCATGCCTTAGAGTTTATGTTGTAAAGTTATTGTTATGTCAATAGGAGAGGAGTTTTTGACATTTGTCAACCACTCCATTTGTTGCATGTTCCTCTCAAGTGACTCTTTATCATTGACATTCTACTTTGGCAGCTGGCTGAGATATAGTTTTTTTAAAAACTTCAGAGTTTTTTTTAATATATAAAATGTTGCATCCATATTTGTCTTCTATGCTATGTACTAAAATCAATTTACATAAAATAGTTAGATATCACTTAGGAGCAATGGAAGGATGGTCATATTAAACAAAATATTTTCAATAAAGTTGAACAACAAATGTATGTGCATAAATAAAACATAAACAATAAATAGCCATATATATACTCAAATATAACATAAAGTGTTTGTCTCTTGATACATCCTATGTATATGACATGGAGTCTAAATACTGAACTATGGCCACCTCTGTGTAACTTAACTTTCTCAGTTCTGGTATCATCCTTGTCGCTCTCCTTTGAATTGAAGGAGGTTCGTGTCCTTTTTATAGTGTGGGTTCCAAAACTGAATAGCATATTCGATGTGTGACCTGACTAAAGAGTTGAACAACTTCATGATGATGAATTTTGATCTGTGCGAAATGTTCCGTTTGATGATACCCAGAGTCCTGTTTGCTTTTTTGGCTGCAGCTGCACAATGATGACTGGTTTTCAATGAGTTGTGAACCAATACACCCAAATCCTTTTCTTCTGTTATTGAATGCAGTGGTTTGTCATTCATGGTGTAACTGTGTAATTGATGTGATGAACCAATGTGCATAACTTTACATTCATCCACATTTAAAGGACATTTGCCATCAGCCGATGCAGTTAAGTTATTCAGATCCTCTTGAAAATTGTCACAATCTCCACAAGATCTAACCGTCGAACATAGTTTGTGTCATCTGCAAACTTTAGTATAAAAGACTGCACTACATTATCAATGTCATTTATGTATATCAAAAATATAATGGGTCCTTGTACAGATTCCTTGGGGTACACCACCGGTGACAGCTGACCACTTGGGATGCAGTTCCATTCAATACTGTACATTGTGATCTGTCGGTTAACCAGTTCTGGATCCATAGACTGATCTTCCCTGTTGCTCCATGTGCTTGTAGCTTTGACACTACATTTGTAATCTTGCATGAGGAACCTTATCAAAAGCCTTACTAAAGTATACGTATGCTATGTCTATCAGGTTTCCTTATCCACTGATTTTGTTACAAATGTACATTTGACACACATGATTTTCCTTTGGTGAACCCATACTGACTGTCTCTGATGAGCGAGTGTTTCTCTAAGTGTTCTTCCATGGCATTTCTTATCAAGGTCTCCAATACTTTACACAGAATGCATGTGATACTTACTGGCCTGTAGTTACCAGTATAGTGTTTTGGTCCTTTTTTCCTTCCGTAAGGAAGGAGATGTATTTGGGGGAAGGTCTGTGTGTCTCTGTGTGTGTGTGTCTGTGTCACCATTTTCTAAAAAAAACCGGCTGTATCAATTCGAACGAAATTTGGTAGACATGTTCCGTAGGGTATGAAATGGCAAGAACTGATTACGTTTTGGTGAACATGCCATGAATATTAATGAGCAATTTGAATAATTAACGGTTTTCGGTAATTAGGCTATATCTCAATAGTGCACGCTTCAAATTCAATATAATGTAGTACATACATTTGAAATACCTAAACGCATCTGTCCTGAAATTGTTATCGATGTAGCTTTCAGTTTTAATAAGATATTGGTATTTTTCGGTAATTAGGTGCGGTGGGCACACAAAAGAAAGTTGTCGTTTCTGGTCAGGAAACGTTGCCTAAAGTGGTGTGACAACGCAAATTTTTTTTTAATTGTTCATGATTAGTTCTGCAGTCGTCTTCCCTGAAGAAGCAATTAATGTAGGGAGAGTTATTTTTGTTTTCCCTTGGATCTGCAGTCTGCATTGGCTGGACAAACATGAGAAAAAAGAAGATCGCCGGGTATTTAAGTGATGCAAACTCACCAGAAAACAATTGTTTTTTTTCTTGGCCTTAAAAATGCCTACTGTGAGATCTATGCTACAATTTTCTACAAAAGCTTCCCATTATTACATGTGTGGTTGGCCGTAAGATCGTATCTGCAGGCAATCATACTAAAGATTTAGCCTACATAACTTCATACCATCTCTTCACTATTTCAAAATTGAAAATCTTGTTTTTACTTTTTTCGATAGTCGCGGGTATTTCTGTTTCTGAAAGCATGCATGAGAAATCGTCGGTCAAACCAGGTCAGCTTCAACTTCCAGGTGAAATCACCAGCTTTCTACCAAAAATTCTTGCTGGAGAATTCACCAAGATAAATCCATACCATCTCTTCTTTGATCAAAATTAAAATTCTTCTCTTTTTAAATATAAATCTTTTGATATTAAGGGTGAGTTTACTGCCAGAACGCGTGCATTTATTCGTATTAACATGTTATCACAATAATGCAATGAGATAAGTAAATGTTGTTACTGTGTAGCAATGTTGGGCAGTGTACTCAGCACTACTCAGTGGTTTAATTGGGTCAAATATTTCCCAATTTTCCGACATTGATTGGCTTTGTTCTAAACCGTTCAAAGTATTCGTGTTGCTTGTATAAAAGGTACGTTATATTTCGATAAGTTTCGCGAAATTCTTGAACTGAGTGTTACATAAAGTGTATTGCTGCTGTAAACGAGTTGTATAGAATCAAAGTATAGAACGGTATCATGCTTACCATAAAGTATGTAAAGTTTCTGCATACTATCGATGTTACGACAGTTTGAATTGTGTTTATTATCAGCTGTGGAAACTAGTGTACATATCGTGGGTATGTAGGGGATCGCGAAGGCAGAGTGAAGTCGAGTCAAGCTTTCCTGTACTGAGAATAGGTACGCACATTTGAACAAATTTTTCGACAACTAACTTTTACTGGGACTTCAAAAATAACAGATATAGAGCTAAAATTCATTATGTTCAAATGATACCAATAGCAATCCATAGATTTGTTCTGTATGCATGGGTAAATGTATGTATGTCTATGCGTATCCCTGTAAATTTGAATAATTTCATTTCAAAAAGCCGGGGAGGGGGGAGACGATGATGCCTGTCACATGACACGCTATCGCTTCAGTGCAATGCAGCTCATTCTGTATTGACACACTGTCGAGTGCACTGAAAAAGCCATTACTCCTCTTCCACTACGTAGATAGATTGATATCACAAAGTCATTTCAGATTTCCTATAGTTTGGCGCACCTTTTTGCCAATTCAGGGGTACATCATGTACTAATAGCCTACTATAACAAGGTTGTTGCATTCCAGCAATTATTATGTGTAGGAACAAAAAACTTAATATCACCCTTACGGAAGGCATTCAGTTTAAATCTGGTTTGTAAATGGGTTCTCCATTGGATTTACTGTTGTTGGTCTTCACATGACATTGGTATGCTGAATGCCTGAGCCAACAGCATTGTAGTAATAATAATAAACTTTATTGCAACTTTATCAATGTTACCAGATGTCAGTACCAGTATTGTATGGAGAGCTCTTCTGACAAATAAATATCCAGGAATCACACTCAATTGGCCCAGTATACTCTGTATTTGGCATACTGTAGTGCTTGTACACACTCAAGTAATTCCTACAGCCCTGTACCAGCTACATTGTACACATGTCCAAGAGCCCAAGAGACTCATTTCAGTCATTTTTTAAATGAGTATATGGAAGACATATAATAATTATATAATTATTAATTATTATATAATTATAATTATTATATGGAAGACATATAATAATAATTCAGGCATGCATCGTTCAGCTGAGTTATTGATTTTATGTCATTTTGGATGAGCTTCAATTACTGTACAGTCTGCATTACCTTAAGTTTTTCCTACATCAAAGTTGTCATCTTTTGAACGTGAATGAAAATATTGGTTAATAGTAACTACAGTACTCCAAAGGGATGACAACATCTAGTTTTCCATTGTTCCTGTATGACAATCTTATCACAAAATTAAACTTTGATCTGTTCCTTCTTGTGGTCACCATCACCTGATCATTGGTCGTCTATAGAGCTTGATATAGACGACCAATGATCTGACACCTGCCTGACTGTTAGACAGGGTATGCAATACAAATTTACACATTTCAACGTTTACACATCCGCGTGTTGCTGTTTCGTCGCAAAGAAGGCATTGCCGTAATGTACGATAGCTGTGTTCACATGTGTGTTTCGATCAATCTCGCCTCGATGGTGTACGTCCATGACCTTGTTACGATCGGCTTTGTTTATCTTCAAGTTGTGGGTAAGGCCATGGAAGTATAACCCACGATAACATGCCTTCATTGCTTCATCATTTGCAATATATTACAATGGTCACCGTGCGTGATTACATATGAGCAGTTCACTTACAAGTTACAAGGTAATGTTTACAGTGATTTTTTTACCTGTCTTGTTTTCAGAGTTTGATTACGTCTTGCCGACGCCTAACATGTTGTGGTAGTTGCAGTAAATTAGTTTTGAAAATGTTGCTTTCAGTCTAGTCATTGCTTAGTTATTTTGTAATCCAGCATATTTGTTTATGGTCAAGTTTTTCCGAATAATAGTTGTAACATTTGTTTATGAAAAACCGGCGAACGTAGTGCCGGGACAGTGACTTTATTATATGCAAGTAAAAGTTCGTCGTGAATTTATTACAGGTTCCGGGGCCGTGCGTGAAGCAAGTAACTTTGCACTCTAGACTAGAGCCTGTTCAGAAAATGTATCGGCTGATATAAATTTACCGGTTTAACTTCACACAGACACTTAGGCCATTCTCATTTTCGCGCCTTTTGCAAGTTTCCAGTCACGTAAAACACTTTGTAAATACTTGTTAGTATGTGTCAAAAGTATCAATTGTTGCATTTTTGGTGTGCAACAGTACATTCCATTCATGAGGTTTATTTTCAGTGCTTCTTTTCTTTGTCGTACAATAAACAGCTATAGACTAGTTAGTAATGTTTATTTCTTTTTTTCTTTTCTTTTTTTATAAAATGCTATTTTCAGTCAATCTTGAAGTGTTAATTTTACACAAATGTTTATGAACCCCCCCCCCAAAAAAAAATAAAATAAAATAATAATAATAATAATAAATAAAAACAAATCACATTTGGTGTAAAAATATCTAAGAATAAATCTAGGTTTTCTTGCACCTAGAAAGTCTGAAGTACTAGTGTGTGTCAGTTAAGCAACATAATCCTAATTTAATCATAAATTGACAGTTTGATTTGCTGTATTTTATTTCATCGAAATAGATTGCTCCAAAATAACCAACTTCTGAGACAATGCCTTGCTGCATCATCCATTAAATCCCCATTTCAGCATTCTTGAGGAAACTAAATTTGTCCTGTACTCTTCTAATGGAAAGTGTGTTTGCTAAGGGTTTGGAACCCTGGTAACAATTCAAGAAGTAGTAAATCTGGTAAAACTGACAGTTACCCCATATACTATTTACAAGGATTGTGGTGGGATGGGGAATCCTGGTAAAATGAAAGGGGAACTCAGGTAGATTTTGCCTACTTACCGCCCTTAACAAAAAACACTGAAACAACACTCCTACAGCTCTGTCTCCTTCCTTTTACCTGTGCCAGAGCCTCTACATGTAGGTTATGAAGTATGTAAATGTTACCATTTTTCTCACACATTTACCATATATCTTGCTAAAATACAAGGGCAAGATTCAATTGGTAAATCATAAATGACTGAGCATGTACAATGGCAGGTCATTCATTGAAATAAATTGACATTTGAAAAAGATTTTTTTTTTGTTCTGTGCCTGAAAAAAGGGGTGGGTGCTATTTCAATGTGTCCAAGGTCTGTCTGTGTAAAGCCATATATCATATTATCAAACATGCAATGGCCAATTTTATTCAAAACCTTGATGATTTCACACCCAACATTTGAGACTTTTTATTTACATACCAAAACCAGTCAAATGTCTCTTGTTGAGAAAAATGTGTTGATCACTTTTGCCATTATTTGTAATTTGTGATGTAATTTTATTTGAATTGTCGATGATATTCTTCAGTGGTAAAAATATTTAATTTAGTGTCATCACTGGCTGCATCAGAACACTACATTGTGAAATCTTTGTAAATTAACAGCTCTAGCAAAAAAAAGGTTATGTCAGTATTGATTGTGTGTGTTGATTGTATTTTTTCACTTTATTTAATCATAGCATTTTGAGTAGTGCCTGACCATTTCTTGTTTATTGTCAATTATATTTTTTTGTTTCTCTTGCAGCCTGCATGTAGCAGATCCATGGAGTATTGCACGCTTGTTTTTTTTAGAACCTACATGTGTTTCTCTATTCATTTCCTATACCAAGCTGAACATTAGTAGGACAGGTAGAAGGGGTGAAAAAAAGAATTGAAGATTATGAAAACTTATCACTTGTCCAGTGAGTCCACATAGTTGATAATTTTTGTGGTCTAAATATGCACCTTTGCAATCGATATATATTTTCATTTGCTTATTGCCATTGTCAACAAATATTACTCAGCAAGTTTCTGCAGGTACAAAACAGTTCTGTACATAATATACTGGACAATATTAATTGTCATGGCCTAATTAAAATTGAAATTATTATATTCATATATAAAAATAATATAGCATAACATGATTTTTTTGGCTCATGATCAGTTATTATAAGTAGAATCACATTATATTGTGACATGTCAATATGAAGAATTTTTGTTCTAACCTTTATATAAATATCAATATTAATTTTTTTTATTTCAACATTTATATAAAATCTTGCTAAATATTTCCTCTTGTGCATGTCCCATGTCAATATATTTCTTTTACTTCCACTTTTACATCTACTATATTTCCTCCAGTAGCACTAGTGTTTGTTTATTTTTTTCACAGAACTATTTTAAAATAAAATGGAAAAATTTGCAGTTGATTCGATGACCTAACCTAAAAAATCATGCAATTTATTATTGACCAGTGATGAATGATGTATGTTTTCTTGATAGACTAAAGCAAGATGTATCAAGGACAGCTGGTCAAAATTGTTTCTCGAAAGACGTCTCTCTAACTGCTACATTGTTTATAGTTTTCAAGACTTGTTGGCACCATACCATACAATGTAACCAAAATCCCATCAGACACGTGAATAAACACATACTTGGGTCCTTACATTATTAATCTTTCTACTACATGTAAGTTTCATGTAAATTCATTGATAATTCTTTGAGATATTACTGCAAAGTAAACAAGCCAAGGTGAAATGATAATCTGTCTAGTCAGCATATACTTTTACTGTATTGTTCCATAAACAAGGCTTTTCCCCCCTTGCCTTTCATTGTACCGTACTCAGATTAGATGGTGTTATTGTGAGTGTAATAAAGATTGATTGTTTCAATAGATTTCAACCGAGTGGTGTTGCTGAAGAAGTTGTTTAGAGCTCAGCACCTCCTTGTACACCCATCAAGATCGCTGTACAAGCTATGTCTCGTCTAGTCTCGCTTCACTTCTCGGGTCATTTTTGCCTTTTTTCAATATTTTGATTCATATGAAGGTTTGAGTACTCCCAATACGAAATATAATGAAAAATAATAAATTAGGTTACCCTGTGAATTCTTTGTGATGCTGGGTAAAAAGTGTCCCCCCCCCCTGCCCCCCCCCCTTTGGTAACGCACGTCCCCAGACTTTTTGGGAGCGATTTCATACCCTGTCTTCATATGAATATGAGAGCGCTTCCTCGTCCTTCCGAGCAACGCAACAACGATCGTCTGCTCGCGCTCGCGCTTCGTTTTGAAAGTGTGCCACCAACGTAGATGTAAGGTAAACCAGGAAGCTACCGTGTAACGGCAGTGGTACGGGGACATGGTGTTGTTCTACAGTGAGACAGACTAGATTTTCTGGGGTTTCAAGTGTTTGTATTGATATTCTCGTTGAATCTGAACATTATTACATCAAAGGAAGGAGGTGAACACTGAAAATACACATCATCAGTAAGCTTTATTGCAAAAATATACAGTCACAATCGTCCGCTCACTTCACACCTGTCAATTTCACGCACATACGTTGTTTACGTTACGCGTATTTGTATTACATACTATCGTTATTCGATTATAAATATCCATAATCTTAGCTTTATTGTTCCATGATGCCCCTCGTTCAGTAAGATGGATTTACAATCCCCTCTACAATCATTTTTATAATTAATGTCAGTATCTTGTCTGACGATCACATTACCATATATATGCACTGAACGCATTATTGCAATACACTCTATAACTAGTTTGCAATCAATTTATAAGTTAAATATACTTTACCTGTTATTCCAACTTCTTCTTTTTCTCAGACCAAAGGAAGTGATGACAGTCAAGCTATGCCGTGCTCGCACAGGTATGTGTATGGATGTTGGCCGATCTTAGATACAGCAACAGATGTGTCGTTTTAATTTGGTGTCGCGTGCAAAAAACTCAAACCTGGTATTGGCTGGTATAGGTTGGGATCGTCCTGAGACGTATGATATATTGGTCACCATATTGATACGCTAATTGTCTACTTGTTGCAGACGATATTGTTAAGTTATCTTATTCAAATGTAGGTCTTCAAAATAGTCTAGTTAAGTTAAATAACTATTGTAAGAAATGGAAACTTAAAGTAAATATTAATAAGAAAAAAAATAGTATTTTCAATAAGATAGGTAGAATGGTTGACAGTGATTTCTACCTAGGTGGAGAAAAGGTACAAATCTTACCATCCTATACTTACTTGGGAATTATCTTTCAAAGTAGTGGTAAATTTAAACTAGCAATTGAAAATTTGGTTATGAAAGCACAGCGTGCATTAGGTGAACTGAGACAAACACTATCCTTATATAATTATACAGTATCTCCACAAACTGCTCTTCATGCTCTTCAGAAGCAAAGTCTTGTCCTCTCTAATGTATGGTTCAGGGGTTTAGGGAGCTTTTAACTTTAAACTATACAAGTCAAAACAGTATGAAGGACTTGATAATGAAGTCTTTATAAAACATTTCTTAGTGAAAGACACCCTTTTGAACAAATACATTCTAAATTTTGTGTATGGTGTACACAGAAAGTCAAGTAATGTTGCCTCAAAAGTTAAATTGGGAAGTTATCCAGTCATTATAGAAATCTGTATACAAATGTTAAATTATGAAAACAGATTAAGAAATGGAGAATGCAGTAACCTTGCACAGTGTGCTTTCACCTCAGAAAAAGAAAAGTCATGGTAACACATGGGCGTCCTTTGTCAATAAGTTGCAAATACTGATGCTGATGTAACACATCTTAGTTGTCAGCTGAAAAAACATTTATATCGATAGTAATTGGATTCTAACCATTCAAAAAACTGACAATAAAACAATTATGTACCTATAACAAATTTAAAACAAATTATGAATTTTTCTAGAACAAGTAAATACTGTTTAGGACAGAATTAGCATAACTAAGGTTGTGATCTCAGCACATAATTTACCAAGTGAAAGACTACAATACTAAGGAATTCCCCCAGATGAAAGAATGTCATTTATGTAACACTAAAGCTATTGGTGATGAAATCCATTCTATAATGGATTGCAGCAATGCATCTGTAATTGAAGCTAGAAACCAATTTCAGAGAACAATCGAAGGTTTTCAAAATGATCTCAAGAATAATGATTTCAAATGATGATTTTATCACTAATACCTTTGGAAAATTCTCTAATTCATTATCATCTTTGTATTCAATACTGTACTTTAGTGTTTTATATATATTTATAATTATCTATTGTTTTTGTTGTTTCTGTATATGTATTATTTTTACATTATTTCATGTCAAATGAAATGTACTATACTATACTACGAATATGTGGTGTGGTGTGGTGTGCAAAGTAAATTGACGCATGAACTCTGTGAGTCGGTGGTCATCACCAGGGGAACGTTGCGAGGTCAACGCACAATCCAAATGTTGTGCAAATATCGAGATGTAATATTTCACTCGTGCATGTAGAACTACCTCTTTTTTGCAGGTAGCCCTTAATGCCGTTAGCGTTGTTCACAACAGGTCAAGCACTTTGAGGAAGGAATCAAAAATATCTGATATGCCCACCAAATATTTTGAACTTAAATTTGATCAATTTAGAAATGTCCTACTTCTAAATTTCTATCACTTGAAGTTGTATATGAAGAAGGCGAAAGTTTCTCCGAATGCAAACATCTTCCATGTATAGTACCAGTCACTAAATGTTGATAAAATGTCAAACAATCGTACATTAACTTCACAAGTATAATCCTTAGTAATTTTTTAAAACATGACTCGACATCTGAGGTAACATTTTAGAATGTTCTGACTCCTCCTATTTTCCATAATCAATACAGTTTTATCTATTCAATCGTTTCTTTTATTCAAATTACCCAGATATTTTGAAGATGCATCAGATTTCTCTGAACGACTAAAATTGTGATTTAACAGAATATATAAATCGACGGCATATGTATGTTTACTCTACAGTCACGTACACGGACTGCACAGATATTTGGTTTGTTTATTAAGGGTTAGAGTTGGTGCTATGGATGTGAGACCACGCCCTGGGCGTATACGCTTTACAAATGTGAAGTGCACTTCGGTGGCAGGTGAAGTATGCAACCAAGCTAACACCGCTTTCTATTCTGGAATGTTACGATATTACAGCAAGTATTAACCAAGCAAATATGGAACATTGCAGGTCAAACATTCAGAGAAGGGTGTACACAAGTGGAATTTGGACCGGGGAAGGAGGCGATTGGGGTGCCAATCTAACACTTGTTAGGTTTGAGAATATGACGAACGTGGTAGGTCGATACGTATTCATAGTGAAAAATAGCGCCAATACCATAGTGGCACAATTGTATAATTTGAGCTATTTTTAATAACATGTTTATATACACCATAATTTTACCGTCTTTATGTTCATTATTTGGCTTCTCCTTGAGTTACATAACTTACTACAAACTTTTTCCTCACAGGTATTAAATAACTGACGGTTTCACCATCATTGTTATCATTTCAGGCATCAGTTTCTATGGGTTTTATTTTGTGAGGAACACTGTTGCAAATGTCAATTTTTACAGTATTTAACGAAAGATATACATTTCCACAATAAATACTCTAAAATGTATAGAATTTCTACCGTGAATACTTTCAAAATGTATCAAATTTGTACATTTAGGTTACTGAAATGTATAGAATTTCTACCGTGAATACTTTCAAAATGTATCGAATGTGCACATTTAGTTTACTGAAATGGGTAAAATTTCTACCGTGAATACTTTCAAAATATATCAAATGTGCACATTTAGTTTACTGAAATGGGTAAAATTTCTACAGTGAATACTTTCAAAATGTATCAAATGTGTACATTTAGTTTACTGAAATGTGACACTTTTTTATCATAACTGATCACTTATCCTTCAATTCCAATAAAAAGTTGTGCATCATTGTCCTTAGCATTAGCATCAACGTCTTCTAATTCAAACTAGACAAGTTGTAGAATTTGCCAAGGGCAGTAAACCTACAGCTAAAGAAAGAAGTGTATGTATAGTGAAATACATGTATAACAATACTACGATAATTTGTGCAATCTGAGTGAACAAGAGACAACCATATTTTTTAAGGAAGGGTGTGTTTAACTATTACAAGTGAAAATCTGCATATCACCCTGCTTATATATGAGACCACATGAAGTCTACATTTCGTAGGTGTTGTTTGAATAAACAAATACTAAATATACCGATGGCTTCATAGATGTCAATATTTGCATAGTCATAGTCATTAGGGTCCATGTCTGAATGTTAAAGAGAAAAATTGAAATACTAGTATGTCCAAGAGGCCAATTCATATGATAATTGCAAGAATTAGATCAAAACTTAACATACTTTTCAATTTTCTTTCTTGAGAAAGCAAAATAGATGGTTGTGGTTAGTTTCATGTGTTAGACCTACGTGTATCTTAAGAGTTACAAATGTGTGCAGCAGCTACATTGAGATGACACCATTTACACAAAGTTGTCAAAAAATAATCACCCTCTCCCTGTATTTTTTAGTTGCCATAAATTGATAGACTAAAATATCTAATTAACCTGTTGTCTGTATTCTGTGCAGATATTGTGTACATAGCATTATTTACATATTGAATAAAGGATAAATTTATATCATTATAAGTTAGGATGTACACTGGTGTCTATGTATGATTCTTAGAATGTCTTACGTGTGTCAACTGTAAACAAGTAGGTGTCCCTTGAGTGTAGACACATACATTTTGTTTGTTCATTGACTAATTTCTCAAATATTTTGGTAAAATAGATGTGGGTCTACTATATCCCCCATGTCTTCATGGTTACCCTTGTTGTTAATCAGTAAAAATATATGTGGGTCTACTCTATTCCACACGTCTTCAGGATTACCCATGTTGTGAATTGGTAAAATATATGTGGGTCTACTATATTCCACACGTCTTCTTGGTTACCCTTGTTGTGAATTGGTAAAATATATGTGGGTCTACTATATTCCACACGTCTTCAGGGTTACCCTTGTTATAAATTGGTAAAATATATGTGGGTCTAATATATTCCACACGTCTTCAGGGTTACCCTTGTTGTCAATCAGTTAAAATATATGTGGGTCTACTATATTCCCCACGTCTTCAGGGTTACCCTTGTTGTGAATTGGTAAAATAAATGTGGGTCTACTATATTCCCCACGTCTTCAGGGTTACCCTTGTTGTGAATTGGTAAAATAGATGTGGGTCCACTATATTCCCCACGTCCCCATTTAAATGTGACACAAAATAAATTGACACCTATTTTAATGAAACAGCTGTTATAAGTTTATAAGGGTAATTGTTTAATTCTTTGAAATATGGCCACCTATGACTTCTGACCCAAGCAGTCAGATGAATCCCCCATAGAAGGATTGTTGTTTTCATTCTTTGGAATATGATGGCAAGTATAAGACATTTTTATAACTCAATTCTCATTTGATAAAGAGTACATTCATCTTTATTTACATTTATTATATTAACATTAGAAATTACACTGGATACATGTGTTTACAAGGAAATGGATGTCATAACTCTAATAATTACAGTACTGGGTATCAGCATTATCTTATATATAATTTATTTTTCATTTCAATATATCTTTATGCATTACTATTATACTAAGTGGAGGAAGTATAAAAATCGCAATTTGACACCAAAATATCAACCCTCAAACATAAGTCACTTATTGACAACTCTCAAATCAGAGGTTAAAGATCGCCCTCTTTTGGTAGGATATACTAGTAGTACCAGTTTCATCTGGTGATATTTTGATTGGTTGTATACGTACACTGTTTATCATTATACAAAAAGTCTTCATGATTTATATTTCATTTCGAAACAGAGAGTGTTGAGAGTCTAATACATAATAAGGGACTGGTCAGTTTCTTTGGCCTGGGGTGGATTTGTAGGGGGTCACCCTGTTTTTGAAATTGGCAGTGGGGGGGGGGGTCATTATGTTTTTGATTGTGATGGAAGAAAAATTCCTTTTCTACAATGGCATATAGCCTAAAGTGTGGTACATGTAAATATTTGTTCTTATCCCTGTTTCTTACATGAATTCTTTAATATTACTTATTAGTTCAAACAAATCTATACATATACATATACATGTATTACCTAGGTACCACACTAGTTACAGAACATGTCATGTAAATGCTTGGCTGTTTCATAATCAATGCTTCACTTATATTGCACTTTGGGGCAAAAAGTGAACTTGAAGGTTTCGTAATGGTAATCTTCATAGATAGTTTATAAAAGAAGTTAATCTAAAATGTTCTACTCGTGTTATTGACACTACAAATCACCACATCTCATCAGATTCCAGTTTCTATTATACACCAAGTATGACCACCTAAAGTTCTCTAACATACCGGTGACTTTACTATACATGCATGGGAAATTTATTTGAAACTTACAATTACGTTAGCTTTTCGAAGCTTGGAAATATTACCTCAAAGGCTATTAATAACCTAAACATTGCCTTAATAGAAGCAAAAAACTGCAGATCTGCCAGGGAAAAACCCCCAAGGACTTCCTCACCCCCAGAGGTCACTCATGCATTCAACCAACAATCAGATGCACCAACAACCTTTTTACTGTCATAATGATATCAAACTTTTCTTAAATATTTTCACCCTATTCTAATTTGAGATGATATTGTCTTTTACATGTAAAGATGTTAAATGTTTGCCAAGATAGTCTAAAATTGCCTTAAACTCCAAATCTCCCGTACCCATGATACAACCATTAGATGTGCTGACCTTTACTATAATGATGCCATTTAAGTTTTTAAGAACATATATCAACCCTATGTAAGTTATAAAGAATAGTTTCTGATACTTGATGGTGCTGTCTTGTAAAGCATGGATTGAGTTATTGCTTGAAAGGGTCTGAATAGCCTAAATATTGGCTTTAAGAGTAAAAATCCTTCAGGGCTTCTAGAGGGAGACCAGATCTGACCCTACATGAGGTGGACATATCCCAGTCTCAAGCTCTTCCCCCTACCTCTTACTGTTAAGGTGCTATCAAAGTGTATTTCAAAAGTATTTCAACCCTATGTAGTTGCTTTTTACATATTGATGCTATCTTGTAAAGCTTGGAAATTATTTTCTGAAAATGTCTGAATAATCTCAAAATTGACTTTTCAGAGTTAAAAACCTCCTGGGCTTCTAGGGGAGACCCCCTAGGACCCCCTATAAGAGATGTACATATTCCCCTCTCAAGCTCCCCCCCCCTACCTTTCACTGTCAAGATGCTATTAACACTCCTTTTGGAATATATTTACCCCGTGTAGTCAATAATTATTGTTATGATAGTGCTATCCTGGGATCTTATGAAGTAGTTGCAAGACAGTCAATCAGTCCACACTGAGTCACGATCAAAAATACCTGTCATGTGAATATTATATATAGGGGGGGGGGGGGGGGTCAGCCTGTTTTGGTTTGACAGATGGGGCGGGGGGGGGGGGGGTTTAAGTGACTTTTTGTCGACCCGAGTTAAGAATCCACTGCCCCCCCCCCCCCGGCTGGAGAAGCTGACCGGTCCCTAAACATAAGAGAAATTAATCATAAGATTACGATTGACTGTGTGATCTGGAATAAGGAAGACATTTTCTGAATTATAACGTAAGTATATAGTTTTAAGTATAATTGGCCCCAACTATTGTCCATCTACCTGTCTTCTACCGTGTAGCGTTAACTAATGCCTCTATGATGTGCAAACCAATGCAGTATTTTATACATCATCTCTATATGTGGATTGGCGGGACATGCAGTTCTCACAGTAGGGCTTTATATCATCCTTCTTGTAAAAGGGGCCTGCTGGCAGAGGAAGTTTGCATCTCTGAAAAGACATGTGTATGTGTCACTTAATAGTTGCTGATCAATGATTTCTCATACAGTATATCATCAGCCGACAACAACAACAACAACAACATCATCATCATCATCATCATCATCATCATCGTCATCATCATCATCATCATCTCATTATCATCATCACTATCACCAACACTACCACCCACCACCACCACCACCACCACCACTATCACCACCACTATCATTATCACTATCATCAACCTCATCATCATCATCATCATCATCATCATCATCATTATTATCATTAGAAACAACATCAAAATCATTGTCATCACAATCATCGTCGTCTTCTATTGCAGCTGTTGTTGTCACTACTATTTCTGGTGATGACGATAATGTCATAGGCAATAAAATTAATCTTGTAATAATTGCATTTTTGAATATCAGAACAATATAGTTGTGCACACCTCACATTTAAAGCATCCAGGATGCCATGAATGTTCCATAGCCTCTAGCCATTTGGTTTCAATCTTATTCTCACATCCCTTGCACTTTTCGGGTTTCTCCTTGCCACCGAGGAACTTCTCCTCGTAATCTGCGAAAATCATGCATTGTATGTATTACAACGAGATGACACACTGGGTGGAATGGTGATATGGACAACAAACTAACGCAATTTTGGTTGGTACACAGAGTTAGTCCTCGTTTCTACAACCATGCATTACGTCCGAACAGGGAAAGGTTTATCAATTATCACGAAAGATTTTCAAGTCAAATCATTAATATTTGATTTTGACGAACAAGTTGTAATTTGTCCTTTTGTAATATATATATATATACATGCTTACCTTTCTTACAATAGGGTTTATCCTTATTCACACTAAAGCTGTCATCCTTAAAAGGTTCCTTACATTCCGTGCAAACAAAGCATTTAGGATGCCATTTTCCTCCGAGAGCAGACACAACCTTCTGTTGAAGATAAATAAATAAACGTTACAAATTATGCTTACATTGTGCATGTTAATTTTCAAATGGCTTCTATGATTGTCAGCCATTTACAGCTAAAATGGTGTAGGCTTGGTGTTTCACTCATGTAACATGACATTTATTACAATCAATCAATCTTTATTGCGTAACATCATGCTTTAGCGAGCATGGTAAAGCATACAAAAATAAGTAAAAAAATACAATCATTTAGCCAACTGCTATATTTTTTACATTAACAAGAAAGTTTCCAAGAGAAAGTTTATCATCTGCAGACAAAATATGTAAAAATTTACTTTTGTTATCTAAGGAATGAAAATTGTAATTACTTAATGAAAAAGAAGAAAAAGGGTTTTTTTTTCTCTCATTTATGTAATGAGAACAAATAATTAAATGATGAAATTCATCTTCTACCATATTTTGACAAAATTTACAGAATCTTTCATCCGCAGGAATCTTAGGAGTACAACGCCTTCCTAATTCCATTTGAATGTTATAATCTGAAATTCTAAATTTAGTCACTAGTGTTCTATGAACAGGATTTTTAATATGAACAAGGTATTTCTCAAAAACAAAATCTGTTTTAAACAATCTATATGTTCTCAATTTGTTTTTATCAGTACTATTTCTTCTAATGTCATTATGTAATTCCCTGAACCAAGATTTACAAAATTCTTTACATAAATTATCATGAACTTTTTTGATTGTATAATTGAATTTGCAAAGTTTTTGACCAAATGCTGTTCTCACTATATTTATCAAGTAAATTTCTTATATAAATGCCCCATTTTGAGTAACGCATAGAAGACATATATATGAAATTATATATATATATATATATATATATATATATATATATATATATATATATATATATATATATATATATATATATATATATATATATATATATATAATTTCATTCTTCTTTCGCCAAGTAGAGTGCTCGATCACCTTGGAGAGCTATCATACATAAAAATGAAAGAAGACGAGTCTGATATTACATTGTGGATTTACACTACGGACCGTTTCACCAGAAGGATCGTCGGGTGTAATAGTGTGGTTTAATAGTATTCGTTAGCTATACATTCTGCTTTATGTACATAACTTATGTGTGTTCAATGACGGCTATGTGTACACAAAAAAAATTGACAACAAAGGTTACGTATTATTAAGTACATGTAAGAACTTGTTAGCGTGCCGGCATTTACTGATTAATTCAGTTCTGCTGTTCAAGGTCGTTGATATGTCGGCAGTTATAATAAAATATTTTCCCCAGAGACATAGTTGACATCGTTTGGTAACATTTGAGTATGAGGAAGCCTGCTTGAGAACTGACCAGTGTATGTCGTAATTGGTTTTGCTGTCTTTTAGGTGCCAAATGTATTTACTGAGCGTAACCTGATCACAAGAAGAAAGACACTGCGTACATTGCGAGTTTCACGGGTTGTTACAGTAGATGTGATAACACCATCCCATGAACTGAGTAATACAAGTCCCCTCAAATCCACACACGATCTTAGACATAGTTCAGCTATCGCCATATTGTTGAGGTAATTGATCACTTTCACATTGAGAAAAAAATATCCCACCCTCCCAAAAGAATTTCCACACACCTCAAGGTTCTTAAAATCCCTGAACGAAATTTTACCTAATCAACTATTGTTACTAAACTTGCTTTGATAGATAAGTCAACACACTTACCCCAACAATACCATCCTTACACTTCTCACACTTGGCTGCTTCAAGTTTCTTGTAGTCCGTCTCACAGAGAGGTTGTCCGTCTTTGTCTTGGAAGAAAGGCTTTCCTCCTATCTCAGATGTACATCTAACACATGTGAAACACTGAGAATGCCACATCTTGTCCAAGGCCTTAATAAGTGTTCCCCTTCTATTTAGAAATCGTAAATGAAGTACATCATATATCTTGAAATTTCCTAGTCATCAAAAATATGCAGCCTCTCTCTCTCTCTCTCTCTCTCTCTCTCTCTCTCTCTCTCTCTCTCTCTCTCTCTCTCTCTCTCTCTCTCTCTCTCTCTCTCTCTCTCTCTCTCTCTCTCTCTCTCTCTCTCTTCAATATTATTCAACTATGTACACTTTCCAAGACCATAGTAAGCTATCAATGACTATCAACCTCTGCTAAGACCACAACTATCAATATATTATCCGGAGGGGGGGTACCTACCCGATGTCGTTCTTGCACTTTCCACAGGTAGGCATTGTACTTAATCTGTGAAAACAAGAAATACAGGAATCTAATAAGGTTACGTAAGTAACAGATCCGATGTTATTCCCCCGGTGCTTTCAGATAGAAAACTTAGAGATTCCTTATTAGGCAGGTTTCACAAAACTTGTTGGGGGGGGGGGGGTCGGGAGATTTTAGTCAAACCCCCAAATTTGTTTTAAGTACCCCCTCCTTGCCATAGCTCAATATTTTTAAGTACCCCCTCTGCCTGGGTCAAAACAGTTTAGGCCCCCCCCCTTCCATTTAAAATAGCAGAATTTTTTTTTACAATACACAGACTCATAAATACATATACTGATCACATTACCATCCAAGCACCGTGCCTGTAACACAATGTCTACCAAGACATTCTCTTTCCAAAAATTAAAACAATGTGTGTTACTGTTTCTGTCCCTTTGGCGCATACTGAGATGTTTGGGAACTTTTTTCCTTTAAAAAAATATATCAAACATGTCATTGTCCTTCGCTCAAGTATTTTTGAAGTAGGCATATGATCAACATGTCTTTAGATATTCACGTTTGAAAACATTTTGTCATTATTTTAAAACTATTTCTCTACATGGACTTGGAGGCTCCTAGTTTTTATCCGAACACAACAACATCTCTAATACAGCTGAAATAAAATTATTGCCATTACTTAATTAATAGACTACATGCATGATCAGCTCTCCAACTGAGTCTTTGATTTCTGTTCAATAGTGTATTATTTCCTTGATGTGTAGCAGTTGAATGTCTTCTTAATTACAGTTTGTTGTTGCACATGCTATTGTTGCACATACTGTTCCAATACAGTTTTGTATTGGAATGTACTAGTTAATTGTACATAATTGTACAGTAAAGACTAACAACTTGGACAGAATGACATTGAATAACACTATAAAGTGCAGTCTTGTATCTTGTTCTTGTTTGATTTGCTTGAATATACTGCCAAGAGAGAAAGCAAATGTATAACTCGAACAAAGCCAAGCCACAATTTCAAGTCGAATATGTTTATTGGACCGGAGTTGTTGCATATATTGTGACCCAGTTCACTACTTCATTCCCTGCAATACATTCTAGGGTAACTTTATTGGAATGTGACTCAGTTCACTACTTCATTCCCTGCAATACATTCTAGGGTAACTTTATTGGAATGTGACTCAGTTCACTACCTCATTCCCTGCAATACATTCTAGGGTAACTTTATTGGAATGTGACTTAGTTCACTACCTCATTCCCTGCAATACATTCTAGGGTAACTTTATTGGAATGTGACTCAGTTCACTACTCCATTCTCTGCAGTACATTCTAGGGTAACTTTAAAAGTTAATTTCATGTCATAGTATTTTAAGTATCTATTTATTTATACTTATATTTATGCAAGGTTTAAAAGAATATAAAAGTTTATTTCTCTTTTTCTCTATGATAGTTAACTTGCCAAAAATTATTAGCAGCTGGTGTTCAGCTCACTATTTCTAGAAAGTATCTAGCATGCCTTAGAGTTTATGTTGTAAAGTTATTGTTATGTCAATAGGAGAGGAATTTTACAAACAATGTTTTACAGAGTTTTTGATATTTGTCAACCACTCCATTTGTTGCATGTTCCTCTCAAGTGACTCTTTATCAATGACATTCTACTTTGGCAGCTGGCTGAGATATAGTTTTTTTAAAAACTTCAGAGTTTTTTTTAATATATAAAATGTTGCATCCATATTTGTCTTCTATGCTATGTACTAAAATCAATTTACATAAAATAGTTAGATATCACTTAGGAACAATGGAAGGATGGTCATATTAAACAAAATATTTTCAAAATAAAGTTGAACAACAAATGTATGTGCATAAAAAAAACATAAACAATAAATAGTCATATATGTACTCAAATATTACATAAAGTGTTTGTCTCTTGATACATCCTATGTATATGACATGGAGTCTAAATACTGTACGATGGCCACCTCTGTGTAACTTAACTTTCTCAGTTCTGGTATCATCCTTGTCGCTCTCCTTTGAATTGAAGGAGGTTCGTGTCCTTTTTATAGTGTGGGTTCCAAAACTGAATAGCATATTCGATGTGTGACCTGACTAAAGAGTTGAACAACTTCATGATGATGAATTTTGATTTTTGTGAAATTTTCTGTTTGATGATACCCAGAGTCCTGTTTGCTTTTTTGGCTGCAGCTGCACAATGATGAATGGTTTTCAATGAGTTGTGAACCAATACACTCAAATCCTTTTCTTCTGTTATTGAATGCAGTGGTTTGTCATTCATGGCGTAACTGATGTGATGAACCAATGTGCATAACTTTACATTCATTCACATTTAAAGGACATTTGCCATCAGCCGATGCAGTTAAGTTATTCAGATCCTCTTGAAAATTTTCACAATCTCCACAAGATCTAACCGTCGAACATAGTTTGGTATCATCTGCAAACTTTAGTTTGAAAGACTGCACTACATTATCAATGTAATTTATGTATATCAAAAATATAATGGGTCCTAGTACAGATTCCTTGGAGTACACCACCGGTGACAGCTGACCACTTGGATGCAGTTCCATTCAATACTGTACATTGTGATCTGTCGGTTAACCAGTTCTGGATCCATAGACTGATCTTCCCTGTTGCTCCATGTGCTTGTAGCTTTGACACTAGTCTTGCATGAGGAACCTTATCAAAATCCTTACTAAAGTATACGTATGCTATGTCTATCAGGTTTCCTTATCCACTGATTTTGTTACAAAAGTACATTTGACACACATGATTTTCCTTTAGTGAACCCATACTGACTGTCTCTGATGAGCGAGTGTTTCTCTAAGTGTTATTCCATGGCATTTCTTATCAAGGTCCCCAAAGTTTACATAGAATGCATGTGATACTTACTGGCGTGTAGTTACCAGCATAGTGTTTTGGTCCCTTTTTCCTTCCGTAAGGAAGGAGATGTATTAGGGGGTTAGTCTATGTGTGTGTGTGTGTGTGTGTGTGTGTCTGTATCACCATTTTCTAAAAAACAGCTGCATCAATTCGAACGAAATTTGGTAGACATGTTCCGTAGGGTAAGAACTGATTAGGTAAACATGCCATGAATATTAATGATAATTAATGGTTTTCGGTAATTAGACTACATCTCAAGAGTACACAATAAAATTTGGTACATACATTTTCGATATATAAGTACATCTGTCCTGAAATTGTTATCAATGTAGCTTTCAGTTTTAATAAGATATTGGCATTTTTCGGTAATTAGACGTGGTGGCCACACAAAAGAAAGTTGTTGTTTCTGGTCAGGAAACGTTGCCTAAAGTGGTGTGACGACGCGAATTCTTTTTTAATTGTTCATGATTAGTTCTGCAGTTGTCTTCCCTGAAGTAGCAATTAATGTAGGGAGAGTTATTTTTGTTTTTCCCTTGGATCTGCAGTCTGCATTGGCTGGACAAACACGAGAAAAAAAGAAGATTTCGGGGTATTTAAGTGATGCAAACTTACCAGAAAACAATTTTTTTTCTTGGCCTTAAAAACGCCTACTGTGAGATCTATGCTACAACTTTCGACAAAAGCTCCCCATTATTACATGTGTTGTTGGCCGTAAGATCGCATCTACAGGCAATCATACTGGAGATTTCGCCTACATAACTTCATACCATCTCTTCACTATTTCAAAATTGAAAATCTTGTTTTTACTTTTTTCGATAGTCGCGGGCATTTCTGTTTCTGAAAGCATGCATGAGAAATCGTCGGTCAAACCAGGTCAGCTTCAACTTCCAGGTGAAATCACCAGCTTTCTACCAAAAATTCTTGCTGGAGAATTCACCAAGATAAATACATACCATCTCTTCTTTCATCAAAATCAAAATTCTTCTCTCTTTTTTAAAATATAAATCTTTCGATACTAAGGGCGATTTTAATGCCAGAACGCGTGCATTTATTCGTATTAACATGTTATCACAACAATGCTATGAGATAAGTAAATGTTGTTACTGTGTAGCAATGTTAGGCAGTGTACTCAGCACTACTCAGTGGTTTAATTGGGTCAAATTTCCCCCTATTTTCCGACATTGATTGGCTTTGTTCTAAACCATTCAAAGTATTCGGGTTGCTTGTATAAAAGGTACGTACATCGAAATATATATCGATAAGTTTTTGTCCAGATCTGAATTTTACATTTTGAGAAACCAAACGAACTTGAGAGCCATGTAAATTCACCTAATTGTGGCGTGCATCGCGAAATTCTTGAACTGAGTATTACATAAAGGGTATTGCCACAACTTTTTCGACAACTAACTTTTACTGGGACTTCAAAAATCACAGATATAGAGCTAAAATTCATTATACCAATAGCAATCCATACATTTATTCTGTATGCATGGGTAAATGTATGTATGTCTATGCGTATCCCTGTAAATTTGAATAATTTCATTTCAAAAGGCCGGGGTGGGGGAGGGGACGACAATGCTTGTCACGTGACACACCATCGCTTCAGCCCAATGGAGCTCATTCTGTATTGATACACTGTCGAGTGCATTGAAAAAACCATTACACCTCTTCCACCTCGTAAATAGATTGATATCACAAAGCCATTTCAGATTTCTTATAGTTTGGCACACCTTTTTGCCAATTCAGGGGTATATCATGTACTAATAGCCTAATATAACAAGGTTATTGCATTCCAGCAATTATTTTGTGTAGGAACAAAAAACTTAATATCACCCTTACGGAAGGCATTCAGTTTAAATCTGGTTTGTAAACGAGTTTTTCCATTGGATTTACTGTTGTTGGTCTTCACATGGCATTGGTATGCTGAATGCCTGCGCCAACAGCATTGCAATGATAATAATAAACTGTATTGCAGCTTTATCAATGTTACCAGATGTCAGTACCAGTATTGTATGGAGAGCTCTTCTGACAAGTAAATATCCACGAATCACACTCAATTGGCTCACTATTCTCTGTATTTGGCCTACTGTAGTGCTTGTACACACTCAAGTAATTCCTACAGCCCTGTACCAGCTACATTGTACAAATGTCCGAGAGCCCAAGAGACTCATTTCAGTCATTTTTTTTAAATGGAAGACATATAATAATAATAATTCAGGCATGCATCGTTCAGCTGAGTTATTGATTTTATGTCATTTTGGATGAGCTTCAATTGCTGTATAGTCTGCATTACCTTAAGTTTTTCCTACATCAAAGTTGTCATCTTTTGAACGTGAATGAAAATATTGGTTAATAGTAACTACAGTACTCCAAAGGGGTGACAACATCTAGTTTTCCATTGTTCCTGTATGACAATCTTATCACAAAATTAAACTTTGATCTGTTCCTTCTTGTGGTCACCATCACCTGAATAGTCAGGCAGGTGTAAGATCATTGGTCGTCTATATCAAGCTCTATAGACGACCAATGATCAGGTGATGGTGACCACAAGAAGGAACAGACCAAAGTGTAATTTTGTGATAAGATTGTCATTTAGCTGTTTATTTATTAATTTACCAGTAAACTATTTGATGCCCAAACTTAGTTCATAATGAATAAATTAGTTTCTAACAAAATTATGTTAGTCGCTTAAACGAGACTCAAAAAAGTTACTTTATTCCTAATAATAACTTTGTATGTTGAATTTAATTGATAGAGGTATATGAATCCCAACTTGATTGCTGTCAGTTGATCTTCGATTGTTGCTAGTTCTTCAGACTGTACAGGCTGTGTACGTATTATGACAATGAGTCGTGCACGAATGTACAGCTCACACTGTACAAACAATGACTGTCGTCGCAGTAGAAGTAAACTGTATGCCCTCGTTGAGTAAGATGGATTTACAATCCCCTCTACAGTCATTTTTATAATTAATGTCAGTATCTTGTCTGACGATCACATTAACATATATAAGCACTGAACGCATTATTGCAATACACTCTATAACTAGTTTGCAATCAGTTTATAAGTTAAATATACTTTACCTGTTATTCCAACTTCTTCTTTTTCTCAGACCAAAGGATGTGATGACAGTCAAGCTATGCCGTGCTCGCACAGGTATGTGTATGGATGTTGGCCGATCTTAGATACAGCAACAGATGTGTCGTTTTAATTTGGTGTCGCGTGCAAAAAACTCAAACCTGGTATCGGCTGCTATAGGTTGGGATCGTCCTGAGATGCATGATAGATTGGTCACCATACTGATACGCTAATTGTCTACTTGTTGCAGACGATATTGTTATGTTATCTTATTCAAATGTAGGCCTTCAAAATAGTCTAGTTAAGTTAAATAACTATTGTAAGAAATGGAAACTTAAAGTTAATACTAATAAGACAAAAGTTATTATTTTCAATAACCTAGGCAGAATGATTGACAGTGATTTCTACCTAGGTGGAGAAAAGGTACAAATCGTACAATCCTATACATACTTCGGAATAATATTTCGAAGTAGCTGTAAAATTAAACTAGCAATTGAAGATTTGGTTATGAAAGCACAGCGTGCATTAGGTGCACTGAGACAAACATTATCATTATATAATTATACAGTATCTCCACAAACTGCTCTTCATCTCTTCAGAAGCACAGTCTTGCCCATTTTAATGGATGGTTCAGAAGTTTGGGGATCTTCTAACTTTAAACTATACAAGTCAGAACAGTATGAAGAACTTGATAATGAAGTTTTTATCAAACATTTGTTTTAGTGATAAACACCCTTTTGAACAAATACATTCTAAATTTTGTGTATGGTGTACACAAAAAGTCAAGTAATATTGCCTCAAAAGTTAAATTGTGAAGTTATCCAGTCATTATAGAAATCTGTATACAAATGTTAAATTATGAAAACAGATTAAGAAATAGAGAATGTAGTAACATTGCACAGTGTGCTTTCACCTCAGAAAAAGAAAAGTCATGGTAACACATGGACGTCCTTTGCCAATAAGTTGCATGAGATAACTGAACTTAATACTGATGCTGATGTAACACATCTTAGTTGTCAGATGAAAAAAAACATTTATATCGATAGTAATTGGATACCAACAATTCAAAAAACTGACAATAAAACAATTACAAATTTAAAACAAATTATGAATTTGAACCATATCTACAACAAGTAAATACTGTTTAGGACAGAATTAGCATCACTAAGGTTGTGATCTCAGCACATAATTTACCAATTGAAAGACTACGATACGGAGGAATTCCCAGATGAAAGAATGTCATTTTGAAAGACTGGTGTCTATGTATGATTCTTAGAATGTCTTACGTGTGTCAACTGTAAACAGGTAGGTGTCCCTTGAGTGTAGACACATACATTTTGTTTGTTTATTGACTAATTTCTCAAATATTTTGGTAAAATAGATGTGGGTCTACTATATTCCCCATGTCTTCAGGGTTACCCTTGTTGTGAATTGGTAAAATAGATGTGGGTCTACTATATTCCCCACGTCTTCAGGGTTACCCTTGTTGTGAATTGGTAAAATAGATGTGGGTCTACTGTATTCCCCACGTCTTCATGGTTACCCTTGTTGTGAATTGGTAAAATAGATGTGGGTCTACTGTATTCCCTACGCCTTCAAGGTCACCCCTGTTTCGAATTGGTAAAATAGATGTGGGTCTACTATATTCCCACGAGTATAAAGTTGGCGGAGTATTTCCCTGTAGTCTCAACGGTTTTATTTCAGGTTTGATTGTTGTTTTCACTCTTTGGAATATGATGGCAATTATAAGACATTCTTATAAATCAATCTCATTTGATAAAGAGTACATTCATCTTTGTTTACATTTATTAACATTGGAAATTACACTGGATACATGTTTACAAAGAAATGACGTCATAACATTAATAATTACAGTACTGGGTATCAGCATTATCTTTGAATATAATTTATTTTTCATTTCAATATATCTTTATGCATTACTATTATACTAAGCGGGGGAACTATAAAAATCGCAATTTGACACCAAAATATCAACCCTCAAACATAAGTCACTTATTGACAACTCTCAAATCAGAGGTTAAAGATCGCCCTCTTTTGGTAGGATATACTAGTAGTACCAGTTTCATCTGGTGATATTTTGATTGGTTGTATACGTACACTGTTTATCATTGTACAAAAAAGTCTTCATGATTTATATTTCAGTTAAAAGGGACCGGTCAGTTTCTTTGCCTGGGGTGGATTTGTAGGGGGGTCACCCAGTTTTTGAAATTGGCAGTGGGGGGGGGGGGGGTCATGCTGTTTTGAAAATTGTGGATGGGTGGGGGGGGGGTCATTGTGTTTTGGATTGTCATGGAATAAAAAATCTTTTTTTACAATGGCACATAGCCTTATCTAAAGTGTGGTACATGTAAATATTTGTTCTTGTCCCTGTTTCTTACATGAATTGTTTGATATTACTTATTATACATGTATTACCTAGGTACCACACTAGTTACAGAACATGTCATGTAAATGCTTGGCTGTTTCATAATCAATGCTTCACTTATATTGCACTTTGGGGCAAAAAGTGAACTTGAAGGTTTCGTAATGGTAATCTTCATAGATAGTTTATAAAAGAAGTTAATCTAAAATGTTCTACTCGTGTTATTGACACTACAAATCACCACATCTCATCAGATTCCAGTTTCTATTATACACCAAGCATGACCACCTAAAGTTCTCTAACATACCGGTGACTTTACTATACATGCAATATCAATGCCCCTAATGTGACATGGAAAATTTATTTGAAACTTACATTTACGTTAGCTTTTCGAAGCTTGGAAATATTACCTCAAAGGCTATGAATAACCTAAACATTGCCTTAATAGAAGCAAAAAACTGCAGATCTGCCAGGGAAAAACCCCCAAGGACTCCCTCACCCCCAGAGGTCACTCATGCATTCAACCAACAATCAGATGCACCAACAACCTTTTTACTGTCATAATGGTATTAAACTTTTCTTAAATACTTTCACCCTATTCTAATTTGAGATGATGATATTGTCTTTTACATGTAAAGATGTGAAATGTTTGCCAAGATAGTCTAAAATTGCCTTAAACTCCAAATCTCCCCTACCAATGACACTACCATTAGATCTGTGCTGACCTTTATTATAATGATGCCATTTAACTTTTTAAGAACATTTCAACCCTATGTAAGTTATAAGGAATAGGATCTGATACTTGATGGTGCTGTCTTGTAAAGCATGGATTGAGTTATTGCATGAAAGGGTCTGAAAAGCCTAAATATTGGCTTTAAGAGTAAAAATCCTCCAGGGCTTCTAGAAGGAGACCCCCTAGGATCCCACATGATGTGTACATATCCCAGTCTCAAGCTCTTCCCCCTACCTCTTATTGTCAAGGTGCTATCAAACTATATTTCAAAAGTATTTCTACCCTATGTAGTAGCTTTTTACATATTGATGCTGTCTTATAATTATTTACTGGAAATGGCTGAATAATCTCAAAATTGACTTTTTAGAGTTAAAAACCTCCTGGGCTTCTAGGGGAGACCCCCTATGACCCCCCCCCCATAAGAGATGTACATATTACCCTCTCAAGCTTTCCCCCCTACCTTTCACTGTCAAGATGCTATTAAAACTCCATTAGTGCTATATTTACCCTGTGTAGTCAATAATTATTATAAGTGCTATCCTGTGATCTTATAAAGTATTTGCAAGACAGTCAATCAGTCCACACGGAGTCACGATATATCCAAAAAATACCTGTCATGTGAATATTATATATGGGGGGGGGGGGTCATCATGTTTTAGAATTAAGTGATAGGGGGTCAGCCTGTTTTTGGTTTGACAGATGGGGGGGGGGGGTAGTGACTTTTTCTCGGCCCGATTTAGGAATCCACTGCCCCCCCCCCCCCCCCCAAGGCTGGAGAAACTGACCGGTCCCTAAACATAAAAGAAATTGATCATAAGATTACGACTGACTGTGTGATCTGGAATAAGGAAGACATTTTCTGAATTATAACGTAAGTATATAGTTTTAAGTATAATTGGCCCCAACTATTGTCCATCTACCTGTCTTCTACCGTGTAGCGTTAACTAATGCCTCTATGATGTGCAAACCAATGCAGTATTTTATACATCATCTCTATATGTGGATTGGCGGGACATGCAGTTCTCACAGTAGGGCTTTATATCATCCTTCTTGTAAAAGGGGCCTGCTGGCAGAGGAAGTTTGCATCTCTGAAAAGACATGTGTATGTGTCACTTAATAGTTGCTGATCAATGATTTCTCATACAGTATATCATCAGCCGACAACAACAACAACAACAACAACAACAACAACAACATCATCATCATCATCATCACGACCACCACCACCACCACCACCACCACCACCACCACCACCACTATCATCATCATCATCATCCGTGACCACCACTATCACCACCACCATCAACTATCACTATCATCATCATTAGAAACAACATCAAAATCGTTGTCATCATACTCGTCGTCGTCTTCTATTGCAGCTGTTGTCGTCGTTACTATTTCTGGTGGTGACGATAATGTCATGGGCAATAAAATTAATCTTTAATAATTACAGTTTTGAATATCAGAACAATATAGTTGTGCACACCTCACATTTAAAGCATCCAGGATGCCATGAATTTCCCATTGCCTCTACCCATTTGGTTTCAATCTCTTTCTTACATCCCTTGCACTTTTCGGGTTTCTCCTTGCCACCGAGGAACTTCTCCTTGTAATCTGTGAGAATAATGCATTGTATATATTACAACGAGATGACACACTGCGTGAAATGCTGATATGGACAACAAACTAACACAATTTTGGTTGGTACACAGAGTTAGTCCTCGTTTCTACAACCATGTATTACGTCCGAACAGGGAAAGGTTTCTCAATTATCACAAACGTTTTTCAAGTTAAATCATTAATATTTGATTCTGACGAAAAAGTTGTAATTTGTCATTTTGTATTATATATATATACATGCTTACCTTTCTTACAATAGGGTTTACCCTCATTCACACTGCCTTCCTTTAAAGGTTCCTCACATTCCGTGCAAACAAAGCATTCACGATGCCATTTTCCTCCAAGAGCAGACACAATCTCCTGTTGAAGATAAATAAATAAATGTTACTAATTATAGTAAAAATTTCCTTGTTAATTTTCAAATGGCTTCTATGATTGTCAGCCATTTACAGCTAAAATGATGTAGGCTTGCTGTTTCACTCATGTAACATAACATTTAATACACACCCTCAGACAACTTCTAATGCAAAATAAACAATTACATAAGTGCAAAGTGGTGATGTTGAAGTAGCCAAGTTGAAATGTTGATTATCAGTTAGAAAAGAAACAATTGCAGCCATTACGGTCATCAAGTCCATGTGAAATGTTTTCATTAGAAGCCTGTATTCACCGCACTGTGAAAGAATGGCAATGCTTATCAGTGTTCAATATGATTATGATTGGGCAAAGGATCCTGCTGTGTTTATTGTGTCTCTGTCATTGTTAGTCTTGAGTTGAAATGTGTCTATCTTTGTGTCAAAACACAATGTCCATTGAGTGAAACGCCAAGCCAACATCATTTTAGCTATATCGTATATATATATATATATATATATATATATATATATATATATATATATATATATATATATATATATATATATATATATAACTCTGAGTAACGGCTCCGTACCATAACTTGTGTATTTTGTGTAATACAGCTCTACTTCTCAGTATTGAGCGCTTTTCCTTCAGTTTATGACTTACCTCTTACACTGAATTAGTATATATATATATAAAACTATTACGCTCTGCCACTGCGGTATAGAGCACTGTCTTATAGCAGATTGATACTCACCGAGTTATATATATATATATATATATATATATATATATATATATATATATATATATATATATATATATATATATATATATATATATATATATATACACACACACACACACACACACACACACACACACACACACACACACACACACACACACACACACACACACACATATATATATATATATATATATATATATATATATATAGTTTTGATAGTTCTGGAACTCTTTCTTGGTTGTGACTCGGAGTTTCACGCATAATGTCTGATGATCGCACTATGCGTGAAACTCCGAGTTACAACTAAGAAAGAGTTCCAGAACTATCAAAACTATTGCGCTCTGCCACTGCGGTATAGAGCACTGTCTTAACAGATTGAAACCCTACTTGATTTTCTTCTACCCTCAACATATACTCCGCTCTGCGTGCAGACGCATCGAGCACTGTGCTACGGATAAATCTTACCACTGACTTCATATATATATATATATATATATATATATATATATATATATATATATATATATATATATATATATATATATATATATATATATATATACGTACATTGCGAGTTTCACAGGTTGTTACAATAGATGTGATAACGCCATCCCATGCACTGAGTAAAACAAGTCCCCTAAAATCCACACACGATCTTAGACATAGTTCAGCTATCGCCATATTGTTGAGGTAATTGATCATTTTCACACTGAGAAAAAAATATCACACCCTCTCAAAAGAATTTCCACACACCTTAAGGTTCTTAAAATCCCTGAACGAAATTGTACCTTCAACTATTGTCACGAAACGTGCTTTGATAACTAAGTCAACACACTTACCCCAACAATACCACCCTTACACTTCTCACACTTGGCTGCTTCATGCTTCTTGTAGTCCGTCTCACAGAAAGGTCTTCCGTCTTTGCCGAAGAAATCCTTTCCTTGTAACTCAGATTTACATTTAACACATGTGAAACACTGAGGATGCCATTTCTTGCCCAAGGCCTTAATAACTGTTCCCCTTTTATTTAAAAATCGTAAATGAAGTACATAATATATCTTGAAATTTACTAGTCATCAAAAATATGCAGCCTCTCTCTCTCTCTCTCTCTCTCTCTCTCTCTCTCTCTCTCTCTCTCTCTCTCTCTCTCTCTCTCTCTCTCTCTCTCTCTCTTCAATTTTATTCAACTACATACTTATTCAACTTTTCAAGACCACAGTTAGCTATCAATGATTACCTTTGCCAAAACCACAACTATCAATATTTCGTTCATAAATTATCTGGGGTACCTACTCGATTTTCACCTTGCACTCTCCACAGGTAGGCATTTTACTTAATCTGTGAAAACAAGAAAAACAGGAATCTAATAAGGTATTTAGGCACGTAACAGATCCGATGCATTGTTATTCGCGCTTTCAGATAGAAAACTTGGAGATTCCTTTTTAGGCTGGTTTCACAAAAACTTGTCGGGGGGGGGGAGGGGTCGGGAGATTTTTAGTCAAACCCCCAAATTTGTTTTAAGTACCCCATCCTTGCCATAGCCCAAAATATTTAAGTACCCCCCCCCCTCTGCCTGGATCAAGAAACGTTTAAGTACTCCCCCTCCTTCCATTTAAAATAGCAGATAATTTATTTACAATACACGCACTCATAAATACATATATACTGATCACATTTCCATCCAAGTACCGTGCATTCTCTTTCCAAAAATTACTATTTCTGTCCCTTTGGCACGTACTGAGATGTTTGGGAACTTTTCCCTTTAAAAACAATAATCTATCAAACATGTCATTGTCCTTCGCTCAAATGTTTTTGAAGTAGGCATATGATGAACATGCTTTTAGATATTCACGTTTGAAAATATTTTGTCATTATTTTAAAACTATATAGTTCTCTATTTTTGAGGATGCATGTATGAAAGCCAGTTATGTCGTGCGCACAAGATATTATGTCGTGCTCACGAGATTATTTTTTATTTTTTATTTTACAAAATGTCCCTTACTGGCTTTCGTATACATGGACTTGGAGGCTCCTAGTTTTTATCCGAACACAAAAACATCTCTAATACAGCTAAAAGAAAATTATTGACATTACTTGATTAATAGACTACATGCATGATCAGCTGTCCAACTGAGTCTTTGATTTCTGTTCAATAGTGTATTATTTCCTTGATGTGTAGTAGTTGAATGTCTTCTTAATTACAGTTTGTTGTTGCACATGCTATTGTTGCACAAACTGTTCCAATACAGTTTTGTATTGGAATGTACTAGTTAATTGTACATAATGTACAGTAAAGACTGACAACTTGGACAGAATGACATTGAATACCACTATAAAGTGTAGTCTTGTATCTTGTTCTTGTTTGATTTACTTGAATATACTGCCGAGAGAGAAAGTAAATGTATAACTCGAAGAAAGCCAAGCCACAATTTCAAGTCGAATATGTTTATTGGAGTTGTTGCATATATTGTGACTCAGTTCACTACTTCATTCCCTGCAATACATTCTATTCACTCCATTTGTTGCATGTTCCTCTCAAGTAACTCTTTATCAATGACATTCTACTTTGGCAGCAGGATAAGATATACTTTTTTAAAAAACCTCTGAGAGTTTTTTAATATATAAAATGTTGCATCCATATTTGTCTTCTATGCTCTTTACTAAAATCAGTTGACATAAAATAGATATCACTTACGAACAATGGAAGGATGGTCATATTAAACAAAATATTTTCAATAAAGTGGAACAACAAATGTATGTGCATAAATAAAACATAAACAATAAATAGCCATATATATACTCAAATATAACATAAAGTCTTTGTCTCTTGATACATCCCATGTATATGACATGGAGTCATAATACTGTACTATGGCCACCTCTGTGTAACTTAACTTTCTCAGTTCAGGTATAATCCTTGTCACTCTCCTTTGAATTTTCCCGAGGAGGTCCGTGTCCTTTTTATAGTGCGAGTTCCAAAACTGGACGGCATATTCGATGTGTGACCTGACTAAAGAGTTGAACAACTTCATGATGACGAATTTTGATCTGTGTGAAATGTTCCGTTTGATGATACCCAGAGTCCTGTTTGGGTTTTTGGCTGCAGCTGCACAATGATGACTGGTTTCCAATGAGTTGTGAACCAATACACCCAAATCCTTTTCTTCTGTTATTGAATGCAGTGGTTTGTCATTCATGGTGTAACTGTGTAACTGATGTGATGAACCAATGTGCATAACTTTACATTCATCCACATTTAAAGGACATTTGCCATCAGCCGATGCAGTTAAGTTATTCAGATCCTCTTGAAAATTGTCACAATCTCCACAAGAATTAACCGTCGAACATAGTTTGTGTCATCTGCAAACTTTAGTATGAAAGACTGCACTACATTATCAATGTCATTTATGTATATCAAAAATATAATGGGTCCTTGTACAGATTCCTTGGAGTACACCACCGGTGACAGCTGACCACTTGGATGCGGTTCCATTCAATACTGTACATTGTTATCTGTCGGTTAACCAGTTCTGGATCCATAGACTGATCTTCCCTGTTGCTCCATGTGCTTGTAGCTTTGACACTAGTCTTGCATGAGGAACCTTATCAAAATCCTTACTAACGTATACGTATGCTATGTCTATCAGGTTTCCTTATCCACTGATTTTGTTACAAAAGTACATTTGACACACATGATTTTCCTTTAGTGAACCCATACTGACTGTCTCTGATGAGCGAGTGTTTCTCTAAGTGTTCTTCCATGGCATTTCTTATCAAGGTCTCCAATACTTTACACAGAATGCATGTGATACTTACTGGCCTGTAGTTACCAGCATAGTGTGTTGGTCCTTTTTTTCCGTAAGGAAGATGTATTAGGGGGAAGTCTATGTGTGTGAGTGTGTGTGTGTGTGTGTGTGTGTGACCATTTTCTAAAAACGGCTGCATCAATTTGAACGAAAATTGGTAGACATGTTCCGTAGGGTAATGGCAAGAACTGATTAGGTAAACATCCATTAATATTAATGAGCAATATGATGCGTAATTAATGGTTTTCGATAATTATACTATATCTCAAGAGTGCACGTTTCAAATTCAAAAAGATTTGGTACATACATTTGCGATACCTAAGCGCATCTGTCCTGAAATTATTATCAATGTAGCTTTCAGTTTTAATAAGATATTGGCATTTTTTCGGTAATTAGACACGGTGGCCACACAAAAGAAAGTTGTCGTTTCTGATCAGGAAACGTTGCCTAAAGTGGTGTGACAACGCGAATTTTTTTTTAATTGTTCATGATTAGTTCTGCAGTTGTCTTCCCTGAAGTAGCAATTAATGTCAGGAGAGTTATTTTTGTTTTCCCTTGGATCTGCAGTCTGCATTGATTGGAAAAACACGAGAAAAAAGAAGATCGCGGGGTATTTAAGTGATGCAAACTTACCAGAAAACAATTTTTTTCCTTGGCCTTAAAAACGCCTACTGTGAGATCTATGCTACAACCTTCGACGAAAGCTCCCCATTAAATTACATGTGTGGTTGGCCGTAAGATCGCATCTGCAGGCAATCATACTGGAGATTTCGCCTACATAACTTCATACCATCACTTCACTATTTCAAAATTGAAAATCTTGTTTTTACTTTTTTCGATAGTCCCGGGTATTTCTGTTCCTGAAAGCATGCATGAGGAGATCATCGGTCAAACCAGGTCAGCTTCAACTTCCAGGTGAAATCAACAGCTTTCTACCGAAAATTCTTGCTGGTGAATTCGCCAAGATAAATCCATACCATCTCTTCTTTGATCAAAATCAAAATTCTTCTCTCTTTTTTCATATAAATCTTCCGATACTAAGTGGTTTAATTGGGTCAAATTTCCCCCAATTTTCCGACATTGATTGGCTTTGTTCTAGACTGTTCAAAGTATTCAGGTTGCTTGTATAAAAGGTACGTATATCGAAATATATATCGATAAGTTTTTGTCCAGATCTGAATTTTATATTTTGAGAAACCAAACGAACTTGAGAGCCATGGAAATTCACCTCATTGTGGCGTGCATCGCGAAATTCTTGAACTGAGTGTTACATAAAGGGTATTGCCACCGCAAACGAGTTGTATAGAATCAAAGTATAGACCGGTATCTTGCTTACCTAGCTGCAATAATTGTAGCGTTTTGCTGCGATTTTGAGGGTTTTTTCGTCTGTTTCTGCGACTTTTTTAAGTTTTGGTGTTTAACCCGCTAGGTTACAATTATTGCAGCTACATGCTTACCATAAAGTATGTAAACTTTCTGCATACTAGCGATGTTACGACGGTTTGAATTGTATTTATTATTTGCTGTGGAAACTAGTGTACATATCGTGGGTATGTAGGGGATTGCGAAGGCAGAGTGAAGTCGAGTCAACTTTCGACAACTAACTTTCACTGGGACTTCAAAAATCACAGATATAGAGCTAAAATTCATTATGTTCAAATAATACAAATAACAATCCATAGATTTGTTCTGTATGCATGGGTAAATGTATGTATGTCTATGCGTATCCCTGTAAATTTGAATAATTTCATTTCAAAAAACCGGGGTGGGGGGAACGACGATGCCTGTCACGTGACACACTATCGCTTCAGCGCAATGGAGTTCATTCTGTATTGATACACTGTCGAGTGCACTGAAAAAGCTATTACACCTCTTCCACCTCATAAATAGATTGATATCACAAAGTCATTTCAGATTTCTTATAGTTTGGCACACCTTTTTGCCAATTCAGGGGTATATCATGTACTCATAGCCTACTATAACAAGGTTGTTGCATTCCAGCAATTATTATGTGTAGGAACAAAAAACTTAATATCACCCTTACAGAAGGTATTCAGTTTAAATCTGGTTTGTAAATGGGTTCTCCATTGGATTTACTATTGTTGGTCTTCACATGGCATTGGTATGCTGAATGCCTGAGCCAACAGCATTGTAATAATAATTGCAACTTTATTCATTTATTCATTTATTTATTCAGCTTTGACATAATGTCAGGATGAGTCACGCAGGTGACTAACACCTATAGAAAGCGACCCTCCACAATAGAACAAAAACAAATTGCACATACAAATGAATACGACGGAAAACCGATACACAGAGGACAAGATAAAAAGACATGTAAAAAGTACACAAAAGCAGAAATGACAAAATTACGATACATTAAAATATATAACATATAAAATACATTTTTTTTAAATTGTACAAATTTAAAAAATGCTATGTTACCAGATGTCAGTACCATTATTGTATGGAGAGCTCTTCTGACAAGTAAATATCCACGAATTACACTCAATTGGCCCACTATACTCTGTATTTGGCCTACTGTAGTGCTTGTACACACTCAAGTAATTCCTACAGCCCTGTACCAGCTACATTATACAAATGTCCGAGAGCCCAAGAGACTCATTTCAGTCGTTTTTGAAATGGAAGACATATAATAATAATCCAGGCATGCATCGTTCAGCTGAGTTATTGATTTTATGTCATTTTGGATGAGCCTGAATAGGCAGGTGTCAGATCATTCATCGTCTATAGAGCTTGATATAGACGACTAATGATCTGACACCTGCCTGACTATTCAGGTGATGGTGACCACAAGAAGGAACAGATCAAAATTTAATTTTGTTATAAGATTGGCATACAGGAACAATGGACAACTGATGTTGTCACCGTTTGGAGTACTGTAGTTACTATTAACCAATATTTCCATTCACGTTCAAAAGATGACAACTTTGATGTAGGAAAAACTTAAGGTAATACAGACTGTACAGCAATTGAAGCTCATCCAAAATGACATATTACTTTCATTGCCTAACTACATAAATTTAGAGTAAGAATAATGGTTTTCATGGGGAAAACAAGTATAAAACCTGCAAATAGGACATTTTGGCAGCCATTTTAATTTATACAAATCAATGCACACTCATAATGGACTGGTTGTAACAAGTACCTACTCCTCAAGTCAAACTACATGGTATATAACATATCAAAGGCAGGTTTACACCCGTTGGACATTGTCCAACTATAGAACATTACACTGTAAATTACACAAGTAAAATCACGTAGCATTCTATTGGTCAGAAAGAAAGAATAAAGTACGACATGAATATGAATATACAATATTCAGTGTATTTCTTTAAAGTCGATGGACGAATAGAACTGACAAGCTAATCTCCTGTTCGGTTGGTTGCCGTGCCAATCAAGTTTGTCGATGTAAAAAGGGAACCGTTTGAATAGCTTTGGTATAAAATTGTTGTTACTATGTACTAAGTTTGCGATACATATCACGCAGGAATGGATAGCTCGTTGTCAAATGAACGTGAATGAAAATATTGGTTAATAGTAACTACAGTACTCCAAAGGGGTGACAACATCTAGTTTTCCATTGCATAGTTCCTGTATGACAATCTTATCACAAAATTAAACTTTGATCTGTTCCAATATATATATAGTATTTTATTTGCCACAAACTCAAAATCATATCAATATAACAAAAGAGAAAAAGTAAAAAAGACAGTGGAATAAATATTACACATAAACTTTCCTTCTTGTGGTCACCATCACCTGAATAGTTAGGCAGTTGTCAAATGGCAGGGGTCATACAGAGGCCTTGCTCAGGTCATCGGGGAGTTGCACTACAGTTAGCCATTGTAAAATGTAGACGGTTTTAGTAATTGATGGGTACAACGGCCGAATCTGAGATGTCGAATTAACCGAATAATTCGCCTTATCTGTAAGAATTGCACACCAAAGGGATTAAATATGAAATGTGCATTAAAGTTTAATTTGTTGATCTTATTTATTTAGCGGTAAACTATTTGATGCCCAAACTTAGTTCATAATGAATAAATTCTTTTCTAACAAAATTACGTTAGTCGCTTAAACGAGACTCCAAAAAGTAACTTTATTGCTAATAATAACTTTGTATATTGAATTTAATTAATAGAGGTATATAAATCCAACTTGATTGCTGTCAGTTGATCTTCGATTGTTGCTTATTCTTCAGATTGTACAGGCTGTGTAAGTATTATGACAATGAGTCGTGCAAGAATGTACAGCTCACACTGTACAAACAATGACTCTGTCGTCGCAGTAGAAGTAAACTGTATGCCCTCGTTCAGTAGGATGGATTTACAATCCCCTCTACAATCATTTTTATAATTAATGTCAGTATCTTGTCTGACGATCACATTACCATATATATTCACTGAACGCATTATTGCAATACACTCTATAACTAGTTTGCAACCAATGTATAAGTTAAATATACTTTACCTGTTATTCCAACTTCTTCTTTTTCTCAGACCAAAGGAAGTGATGACAGTCAAGCTATGCCGTGCTCGCATAGGTATGTGTATGGATGTTGGCCGATCTTAGATACAGCAACAGATGTGTCGTTTTAATTTGGTGTCGCGTGCAAAAAACTCAAACCTGGTATCGGCTGGTATAGGTTGGGATCGTCCTGAGACGTATGATAGATTGGTCACCATATTGATACGCTAATTGTCTACTTGTTGCAGACGATATTGTTATGTTATCTTATTCAAATGTAGGCCTTCAAAATAGTCTAGTTAAGTTAAATAACTATCGTAAGAAATGGAAACTTAAAGTTAAAACCAATAAGACAAAAGTTATCATTTTCAATAACCTAGGCAGAATGATTGACAGTGATTTTTACCTAGGTGGAGAAAAGGTACAAATCGTACCATCCTATAGCTACTTGGGAATTATCTTTCAAAGTAGTGGTAAATTTAAACTAGCAATTGAAGATTTGGTTATGAAAGCACAGCGTGCATTAGGTGCACTGAGACAAACATTATCCTTATATAATTATACAGTATCTCCACAAACTGCTCTTCATGCTCTTCAGAAGCAAAGTCTTGTCCATTTTTATGTATGGTTCAGAAGTTTGGGGAGATTTTAACTTTAAAATATACAAGTCAAAACAATGTGAAGAACTTGATTATGAAGTTTTTATCAAACATTTGTTTTAGTGATAAACACCCTTTTGAACAAATACATTCTAAATTTTGTGTATGGTGTACACAAAAAGTCAAGTAATATTGCCTCAAAAGTTAAATTGGGAAGTTATCCAGTCGTTATAGAAATCTGTATACAAATGTTAAATTATGAAAACAGATTAAGAAATGGAGAATGCAGTAACCTCGTACAGTGTGCTTTCATCTCAGCAAAAGAAAAGTCATGGTAACACATGGACGTCCTTTGTCAATAAGTTGCTTGAGATAACTGGTGATGCTGATGAAACAAATCTTACTGTGGTCAAATTAAAAAATAGCGCAAATATTGCGTTGCCGCACAACTTCATGTTCAGGGCAATGATAGATATATAATTTTTTGAAGATTTAAAGTTGTAACCAAAACAAAATTTTCATACCTAATTTCCATCATCATAATCCAGCCATCCTATGTTGGAAGTGTACAAGACAAGTATAGCAACATCCTAATCAATCTTTAAAGGGATGTGTCTACAAGGTTTTGTACTTCTTTATTTTTTTAAAATCAATTTGGAACCAAGTCATACCAATGTAACAGGTTTATCTTTCTTGGTTGTCTTATTGTAATATTGTAAAAGCTAGCTACATTCAGTTTATATGGGTAGGTGATGAAATAGCTGTCTTGCAATATATTACATAATCCAGTCATAAACCAAACTGGCCATGCTACAGGCTTTACCACCAGAGGAAAGAGTAAAGTAAACATTATAGTTAATTAACAATGTACTGTTCTCACTGTGTCAGCTATTAATGAGGACAAATCTACACATTCTCAACAAAGTTAAGCTCAATCTACTGGGTAATTTCAGAGTTGAAGATTTTTGAGGAAAAGCAATGACAAAGAATAACACTTCTAGAAACATCTCACCAAGTTTCAAACTCATTCACTTAGTATTTTTTGAGATATAAGTTTTTGACCAAAATTTACATTTTTACACCTTAATTCCATACCACTCATGGAATCATGGTATGCTTAAGATATCTTCGTCCATACATCCCTGAATGCATTTCCATTAAATTTCAGCCCAATCTGCTCAGTGGTTTTGGAATTATAGATTTTTAACCAAAAAGACACATTTTCAGCCCTAATTTGCATATCACTGATGGAATCATCATGTCATGAACAAATCTTACTTTACACCCCCTAAAGAATGTTCCCACCAAATTTCGCACCAATCTGCCCAAATCACACACCTGTGATGCGATCATTTTGATTTGAACAATTTCCCAACTAGACACCCAAGGTAATGGCCCCACCAAATATCATGGCAATCGGTTAAGCAGTTTTTGACTTTAAGTTGTTTACACACATACACACACACACAGAGACAGACAGACACCGGGCGATGCCTATAGCACTACTTAACCTCAGTTCAGTTGTGCTAAAAACAAACATTTATATCGATAGTAATTGGATACTAACAATTAAAAAACTGACAATAACAAAATGACGTACCTATTACAAATTTAAAACAAATTGTGAATTTGAACCATATCTAGAACAAGTAAATACTTTTTAGGACAAAATTGGCATAACTAAAGTTGGGATCTCAGCACATAATTTACCAAATGAAAGACTACGATACGAAGGAATTCCCCCAGATGAAAGAATGTCATTTATGTAACACTAAAGCTATTGGTGATGAAATCCATGCTATAATGGATTGCAGCAATACATCTGTAATTGAAGCTAGAAACCAATTTCAGAGAACAATCGAAGGTTTTCAAAATTATCTCAAGAATAATGATTCTATTTCAAATGATCATTTCATCTATTGTTTTTGTTGTTTCTGTATGTTGTTTTTGACTTTAGATAATGTATTCATTTTTTTGCATTATTTCATGTCAAATGAACTATACTATACTGTACTGTACTGTACTGTACTGTACTGTACTGTACTACAAATATGTGCTTTGGTGTGGTGTGCAAAGTAAATTGACGCATGAACTCTGGGGAACGTTGTGAGGTCAATGCACAATCCAATTGGTGTGCAAATATCGAGATGTAATATTTGACTCGTGCATGTAGAACTGCCCCTTTTTTGCAGGTAGCCCCTAATGCCGTTAGCGTTATTCACAACAGGTCAAGCACTTTGAGGAATTCACCACAAATATCTGATATGCCCACCAAATATTTCGAACTTAAATTTGATCAGTTTAGAAATGTCCTACTTCAAAATTTGTATCACTTGAAGTTGTATATGAAGAAGGTGAAAGTTTCTCCGAATGCAAACATCTTGGTAAAATAAATGTGGGTCTACCATATTCCCCACGTCGTCAGGGTTACCCTTGTTGCGAATTGGTAAAATAGATGTGGGTCTACTATATTCCCAACGTCTTCAGGGTTACCCTTGTTGTGAATTGGTAAAATAAATGTGGGTCTACTATATTCCCCACGTGTTCAGGGTTACCCTTGTTGTGAATTGGTAAAATAGATGTGGGTCTACTATATTCCCCACGTCTTCAGGGTTACCCTTGTTGTGAATTGGTAAAATAGATGTGGGTCTACTATAATATTCCCCACGTTTTCAGGGTTACCCTTGTTGTGAATTGGTAAAATAGATGTGGGTCTACTATATTCCCCACGTCTTCAGGGGTACCCTTGTTGTGAATTGGTAAAATAGATGTGGGTCTACTATATTCCCCACGTCTTCAGGGTTACCCTTGTCGTGAATTGGTAAAATAGATGTGGGTCTACTATATTCCCCACGTCTTCAGGGTTACCCTTGTCGTGAATTGGTAAAATAGATGTGGGTCTACTATATTCCCCACGTCTTCAGGGTTACCCTTGTTGTGAATTGGTAAAATAGATGTGGGTCTACTATATTCCCCACGTCGTCAGGGTTACCCTTGTTGTGAATTGGAAAAATAGATGTGGGTCTACTATATTCCCCACGTCTTCAGGGTTACCCTTGTTGTGAATTGGTAAAATAGATGTGGGTCTACTATATTCCCCACGTCTTCAGGGTTACCCTTGTTGTGAATTGGTAAAATAGATGTGGGTCTACTATATTCCCCACGTCTTCATGGTTACCCTTGTTGTGAATTGGTAAAATAGATGTGGGTCTACTACATTCCCCACGTCTTCAGGGTTACCCTCGTTGTGAAATGGTAAAATAGATGTGGGTCTACTATATTCCCCACGTCTTTAGGGGTACCCTTGTTGTGAATTGGTAAAATAGATGTGGGTCTACCATATTCCCCACGTCTTCAGGGTTACCCTTGTTGTGAATTGGTAAAATAGATGTGGGTCTACTATATTCTCCACGTCTTCAGGGGTACCCTTGTTGTGAATTGGTAAAATAGATGTGGGTCTACTATATTCCCCACGTCTTCAGGGTTACCCTTGTTGTGAATTGGTAAAATAGATGTGGGTCTACTATATTCCCCACGTCTTCAGGGTTACCCTTGTTGTGAATTGGTAAAATAGATGTGGGTCTACTATATTCCCCACGTCTTCAGGGTTACCCTTGTTGTGAATTGGTAAAATAGATGTGGGTCTACTATATTCCCCACGTCTTCACGGTTACTCTTGTTGTGAATTGGTAAAATAGATGTGGGTCTACTATATTCCCCACGTCTTCAGGGTTACTCTTGTTGTGAATTGGTAAAATAGATGTGGGTCTACTATATTCTCCACGTCTTCAGGGGTACCCTTGTTGTGAATTGGTAAAATAGATGTGGGTCTACTATATTCCCCACGTCTTCAGGGTTACCCTTGTTGTGAATTGGTAAAATAGATGTGGGTCTACTATATTCTCCACGTCTTCAGGGGTACCCTTGTTGTGAATTGGTAAAATAGATGTGGGTCTACTATATTCCCCACGTCTTCAGGGTTACCCTTGTTGTGAATTGGTAAAATAGATGTGGGTCTACTATATTCCCCACGTCTTCAGGGTTACCCTTGTTGTGAATCAGTAAAATAGATGTGGGTCTACTATATTCCCCACGTCTTCAGGGGTACCGTCGTTGTGAATTGGTAAAATAGATGTGGGTCTACTATATTCCCCACGTCCCCATTTAAATGTGACACAAAAGAAATTGACACCTATTTTAATGAAACACCTGTTATAAGTTTATAAGGGTAATTGTTTAATTCTTTGAAATATGGCCACCTATGACTTCTGACCCAAGCAGTCAGATGAATCTCCCATATAAGGATTGCTATTTTCATATTTTAGAATATGATGGCAAGTACAAGACATAACTCATTTGATAAAGAGTACATTCATCTTTATTTACATTTATTAACATTAGAAATTAGACTGGATACATGTTTACAAAGAAATGACGTCATAACTTTAATAATTACAGTATTGGGTATCAGCATTATCTTTGAATATAATTTATTTTTCATTTCAATATATCTTTATGCATTACTATTATACTAAGCGGAGGAGCTATAAAAATCGCAGTTTGATACTAAAATATCAACCCTCAAACATAGGTCGCTTATTGACAACTCTCAAATCAGAGGTTAAAGATCGCCCTCTTTGGGCAGGATATACTCGTAGCACCATTAATATGTTTCATCTGGTGATAGTTTGGTTGTATACTTACACTGTTTATCATATTTCAGTTAAAAAAACATGGAGTGCTGAGAGTCTAATACATAATAAACATGAAAGAAACAAAACATTAATCATAAGATTACGATTTACTGTGAGCTGAAAAGAAGAAGACATTTTCTAAATTATAACATAAGTATATAGTTTTAAGTATAATTGGCCCCAACTATTGTCCATCTACCTGTCTTCTACCGTGTAGCGTTAACTAATGCCTCTATGATGTGCAATCCAATGCAATATTTTATGCATCATCTCTATATCAGGATCAGCTGCCTTATTTGCAGTTTTCGCAGTAGGGCTTATCATCCTTCTTGTAAAAGGAGCCTGCTTGCAGAGGAAGTTTGCATCCCTGAAAAGACATGTGTATGTGTCACTTAATAGTTGCTGGTTAATGATATCTACATACAATATATCATCATCATCATCATCATCATCATCATCATCATCATCACCACCACCACCACCACCACCACCATCATCATCATCATCGTCACCACCACCACCACCACCACCACCACCACTATCACCATCATCATCATCATCATCATCATCGTCACCACTACCACCACAACCATCACTATCATCATCATCATTAGAAACAACTTCAAAATCGTTGTCATCATAATCGTCGTCGTCTTCTATTGCAGCTGTTGTCATCGTTACTATTTCTGATGTTGACGATAATGTCATGGGCAATAAAATTAATCTTTAATAATTACAGTTTTGAATATCAGAACAATATAGTTGTGCACACCTTACATACAAAGCATCCAGGATGCCATGAATGTCCCATAGCCTCTACCCATTGGGTTTCAATCTTATCCTTACATCCCTTGCACTTTTCGGGTTTCTTCTTGCCACCGAGGAACTTCTTCTCGTAATCTGCGAGAATAATGCATTGTATATATTACAACGAGATGACACACTGCGTGAAATGCTGATATGGACACCAAACTAACACAATTTTGGTTGGTACACAGAGTTAGTCCTCGTTTCTACAACCAATTATTATGTCCAAACAGATAAAGGTTTATTAATTTAATAATAAAATATTTTCAAGTCAAATCATTAATATTTGATTCTGACGAAAAAGTTGTAATTTGTCATTTTGTATATATATATAATATGCTTACCTTTCTTACAATAGGGTTTACCCTCATTCACACTAAAGTTGCCATCCTTAAAAGGTTTCTTACATTCCGTGCAAACAAAGCATTTAGGATGCCATTTTCCTCCAAGAGCAGACACAATCTCCTGTTGAAGATAAATAGATAAATGTTACAAATTATGGTTACAATTTACTTGTTAATTTATATACGTACATTGCGAGTTTCACAGGTTGTTACAGTACATGTGATAACGCCAACCCACGCTCTGAATAAAACAAGTCCCCTCAAATCCACACACGATCTTAGACATAGTTCAGCTATTGTGGTAATTGGTCACTTTCGTACTGAGAAAAAATTACATGTATCCCACCCTCCCAAAAGAATTCCCACACACCACAAGGTTCTTAAAATCCCTGAACGAAATTTTACCTTCATCTATTGTCACTAAACTTGCTTTGATAACTAAATCAACACACTTACCCCAACAACAGGATCCTTGCATTTCTCACACTTGGCTGCTTCAAGTTTCTTGTAGTCCGTCTCACAGAGAGGTTGTCCGTCTTTGCCTTGGAAGAAAGTCTTTCCTCTTAACTCAGATTTACATTCAGCACATGTGAAACACTGAGGATGCCATTTCTTGTCCAAGGCCGTAATAACTGTTCCCCTTTATTTAAAAATCATAAATGAAGTATATAATATATCTTGAAATTTACTAGTCATCAAAAATATGCAGTCAGTCAGTCAGTCAGTCAGTCAGTCTCTCTCTCTCTCTCTCTCTCTCTCTCTCTCTCTCTCTCTCTCTCTCTCTCTCTCTCTCTCTCTCTCTCTCTCTCTCTCTCTCTCTCTCTCTCTCTCTCATTTCAATATTATTCAACCATGTATACTTTCCAAGACCATAGTTAGCTATCAATGATTACCTCTGCTAAGACCACAACTATCAATAGTTGGTTCAAATATTATCGGGGGGGGGGGGGTACCTACCCGATGTCGTCCTTGCACTTTCCACAGGTAGACATTGTACTTAATCTGTGAAAACAAGAAATAAATTAATCTAATAAGGTATTTAGGCAAGTAACAGATCCGATGCATTCTTATTCTCTCTGCGTTTTTAGTTAGAAAACTTGTATTGGAGACTCCTGATTAGTTGTTCGCCTCGTTTAAATCACTGTCGATGGAAATGTACCATCCATATCAATGCCGGGAACAATATAAATACATATGATGAAAACAGCCCCCCCCCCCATGATATTTATCAAAGACATTGGTGACGTAAGATTTTAATATGTGACAAATTCCAACATTTTCGCTGCTCTTGTTTTCATATATCAACAGAGAGGGCGCCCGCCTCGTCACACTTATAATATTCAGAACAAGACACAATAAGGGGTGAAAGGGTGTTCTTGCTTATGGCTCATGTGCATATGCAATATTGGAGTTGAAGAAGTACTGGATGCAATGTGTCACGGATAGCTCTTGACCAGCCCCCCACTACACAATAAGAACTTTGATCTTTTTGGTAATGACAACTGATAAATATGGATTTTTTATGTTCATACAGCTACATTTATTGTGCTTACAATATCATTGGAAAAATTGTTATTGTTAATTATCTGTTTTGTAAGGCTTTCCATTTATTATAGTTGCAAGGGATGTTTCTTTCACTTCGAAATTCATTCAGTGACATATATAGTGTGTAGTAAACAAGAATCGGAGACAGAGAAGTCTGTGCAAAAATGTAACTTATGTAGTTCTACACTGATGAAATGACATATACTGTACTTCTCCTTTTAATCATATTCATATTTTTATATTCAAAGTGAAATTTGCCATAATTTCAGTACGTGTGTGTGTGTGTCAAGTATAAAAGACGTGGAAGTTCACACTGATTAACAAGCTTCTGACTGTTATAGCAACATATCATGACGACCATGATATTCCGAAAACACGTAACATATTATTTCAAGTCATGTTGTAACATATCACAGGATAAGACAACGTCTTGTAAGAAGTATAGGTTTCATAGGCTGTAATAACACCACAGTTGATAGGACAACATCCTACCACATGATCACATTAAAATGGTGGCTGAAAACTTGAATTTTGCTCATATCAGGAGATTGTAGTCCACCAGATTGAGATAGACTTGTGGATGTTTGCATAACCCGTGTTACTGATATGGAATGATAATAAACACCTTTGATAAGGTCAAAGTTGACATAACCATCACTCTCGTCACATTTCATGAAGGTTGCAAACGATTTCATGATAAATGTTCAAGTAACTCGTCTTCGTGTAACCAATCCAGAAATATGTACCTCCTACTGAAATTTGGTCAGTGAAAATAATTCTTTTATTTTTCAATCATGGTTAATTTGATATTATCTGCTCTTTGATCGTTTAATTATGTGAATGACAAGGATTTGCGAACAACAGTTATGTAATGTGTGTTAATTAAATGATTAAAGTTTGGTATTTCATTTCAAGTAGACTTTAAATATTCAGTAATTGAGCATGGCAACATGACTATGTACAAACACTTTAGATAGTTATCGGTTATAGCCATGTAGTTTACAGCCATGCAAGTGACATGGTTCCCCTATATCTATCGTGCCATATCAACATTCTTTCTATCAAGGAGATCCAAGTACACGCAAGGTAGTAAATTGTGTAGGCAGGAATTCCTTTGACTTTATCGAAACATTAATTTTCTTCCATCTAAATTTCGTGAAATTAAAATGCCCATGCATGTAATACAAATTTAAAAATAGCATGGATTCAGTTTAAATTTAACTTAGGAAAGGTTATATTTAGATCAATCTCTTAAGTATATAACATATCAAGGGCAGGTTTACGTACACCCGTTGGACAGTGTCCAAATATAGAACATTGCATGACAAAAGTCACGTAGCATTCTATTGGTTAGAAATAAAGAATAAAGCATGACATGAATGTGAATATATAATACTCGGTATATTTCTTTAAATTCGGGGGACAGATAAAAGTGACAAGCTAATCTCCTGTTTGGTTGGTGGCCGTGCCAATCAGGTTGGTCGATGTAAAAGGGGAACAGTTTGAACAGCCCATGTAGAAAATGGTTTCTCAGCTTAGTATAAAATTGTGGTTACTGTGTACTATGTTTGCAATACATATCATGCAGTAAACTTTGGAATGCATAGCTCGTTGTCAAATGGCAGGGGTCATACAGAGGCTTTGCTCAGGTCATTGGGGGAGTTACACTACAGTTAGCTATTTATATTGTATTGTAACATGTAGACAGTTTTAGTAATTAATGGGCACAACGACCGAATCTGAGATGTCGAAATAACCGAATAAATCGTCTTATCTGTAAGAATTGCACACAAAGGGATTAAATATGAAATGTGCATTAAAGTTTAATTTGTTGATCTTATTTATTTAGTGGTAAACTATTTGATGCCCAAACTTAGTTCACACGTCAATATGAATAAATTCTTTTCTAACAAAATTACGTTAGTCGCTTAAACGAGTCTCCAAAAAGTAACTTTATTCCTAATAATAACTTTGTATGTTGAATTTAATTAATAGAGGTATATAAACGCCAGCTTGTTTGCTGTCACTTGACCTTCGATTGTTGCTAGTTCTTCAGATTGTAAGTATGATATTATGGCAAGGAGTCGTTCAAGAATGTACAGCCTACACTTTACAAACAATGACTCTGTCGTTGCAGTGTAATGCCCTCGTTGAGTAGGATGAATTTACAACCCCCGCTATTAGTAGGCGGTTAACAATACATGGGTGTGTTCCCTCAACTTCTGTGCCTGCAACAGGTGGTTTCAAGATTATTTCATAAATCTATACAGAACTGGGAAAATATAGCGAGACACGCAATATTATGATCAGAGATTGATGGTATACTGGTTTCACAAATTCGTCATGGACTTCAGTATGATTTGATTTCATTGAAATGTTTACTTGAGTGTGTGTTCGTCTTGTATTTCAATAGATGTACTCGCCAGGTCGAAATGGGCCACAAGTTTTCTTAGCCAGTATTTCGACATGCTTACCTGGGTACAGGCGATATCAACAGAATATTTTAAAACAATGTTGATGAGAATGCAGTGTGGTATTTCCGCGGGTTGTAATTCATGCGAGAGAAGTTTCTCACAGTCTGGCAATTTCCTTATGTACACACGTACATGCAATGTTTTTACAACAGCTTACTGTACGGAACAAATCTTGACCTTGCACATAGGTATTAAGATCACTAAAAGAACCATATATATGAAGATAACATTATGATTATATCTCGTTTTTGGGTCTCTTTTTTAATGCATGACAAAGCTGTCATGACCACGTAGTCCTCCAAGCTGATACCTTCATCGTCATTTTTATAATTAATGTCAGTATCTTGTCTGACGATCACATTAACATATATATGCACTGAACGCATTATTGCAATACACTCTATAACTAGTTTGCAATCAATGTATAAGTTAAATATACTTTACCTGTTATTCCAACTTCTTCTTTTTTCAGACCAAAGGAAGTGATGACAGTCAAGCTATATGCTGTGCTCGCACAGGTATGTGTATGGATGTCAGCCAATCTTAGATATAGCAACAGGTGCGTCGTTTTAATTTGGTGTCGAGTGCAAAAAACTCAAACCTGGTATCATCTGGGATCGTCCTGACATGTATGATATTCATGATATTGGCCACCATATTGATGCGAATATGTGGTTTAGTGTGGTGTGGTGTGGTGTGGTGTGGTTTGGTGTGGTGTGCAAAGTAAATTGACGCGTGAACTATGCGAAGTGGTGGTCATCACCAGGGGAACGTTGCGAGGTCAACGCACAATCCAAGTGTTGTGCAAATATCGAGATGTAATATTTGACTCGTGCTTGTAGAACTCCCTCTTTTTTGCAGGTAGACCGTAATGCCGTTAGCGTTATTCACAACAGGTCAAGCACTTTGAGGAATTCATCACAAATATCTGATATGCCCACCAAATGTTTCGAACTTAAAATTGATCAGTTTAGAAATGTCCTACTTCAAAATTTGTATCACTTGAAGTTGTATATGAAGAAGGCGAAAGTTTCTCCGAATGCAAACATCTAACATATACAGTACCAGTCACTAAATGTTGATAAAATATCAATCAAACAACCGCACGTAAACATTAACTTCACAAGTATAATCCTTAGTAAATTTTTAAAACATGACACGACATCTGATGTAGCATTTTAGATTGTTCTGTCTCCTCTTTTTCTTATTTTTCATAATCAATACAGTTTTATCTATTCAATCGTTTCTTTTATACAAATTACCCAGACATTTTGAAGATGCATCAGATTTGTCTAAGCGACTGAAATTGTGATAAATTGACGGCATATTTATGTTTACTCTACAGTCACGTACACGGACTGCACAGATATTTGGTTTGTTTATTAAGGGTTAGAATTGGTGCTATGGGTGTGAGACCACGCCCTATAATATGTCAGTGACGTGCACTTCGGTGGCAGGTGAAGTATGCAACCAAGCTAACACCGCTTTTTATTCTGGAATGTTACGATATTAGAGCAAGTATTAATCAAGCAAATATGGAGCATTGCAGGTCAATACAAAGTTTCGGAGAAGGGTGTACGTACACAAGTGGATTTGGACAGGGAATCGGATGGAGGGTGGGGTGGTATTGGGGCACCAAGCTAACACTTGTTAGGTTTGAAAATATAAGACGAACGTGGTAGGTTGATACGTACTCAAAGTAAAAAATAGCGCCAATACCATAGTGGCACAATTGTATAATTTGAGCTATTTTTAATAACATTTATATACACCATAATTTTACCGTCTTGTTGCTATCATGTACGTTGACTTATTGAATGTGTAACCACTTTCCTAACTATCTTTATTTTTATTATTGTAATGTACACCATTATTTGCTGTGTGTTGCCATTTTTGGAATCTGTATCCACTTGTCTATTAATCCCTGTTGCTATCTTTGCAATATACATCATAAATTGGCTGTTTCTAGGGACATGGTCTTGTTGCCAGGCATATTTGCACACATTTGTTGAATGTTTATCCACTTGTCTTTCCCTGTTGTTATCTTTGTACTATATGTCAAAATTTGACTGTTGCTAAGGGAGTGGTCATGGTTGCTAGGACTGGTTGCGTCCACATGTTTTGATCAATATCTGCAGAATAGCACCTCCAGAAACATCCCAACCAAATTTCAGTCCCATTCACCATGTAGTTTTTGAGACACTAGCTTTGACCAAAATTGATATTTTTAAACTAATTTACATATCACTGATGTGATCATCATATCGTGAATATACTTTCATGTAGACATCCCCAGATGCATCACCATAACATTTTTAAATTAAAGCTTTTTGACCAAGAAGACACATTTTAGACACAGAGAGAGAGAGAGAGAGAGAGAGAGAGAGAGAGAGAGAGAGAGAGAGAGAGAGAGAGAGAGAGAGAGAGAGAGAGAGGGGGGGAGGGGGAGGCATTGAGACAGACAGACAGACAGACAGACAGACAGACAGACAGACAGACAGACAGACAGACAGACAGAGGGAGACGCTTTACCATACATATATCACTACTGAACCTCAGTTGTGCTAAAATTGAGCAAAATACATACGACAATATTCAGGTATCCCAAAATTTATATTTATTATTTGCTTTGCAATCTACTTAGTACATAATATTGTAAATGTGTGTGCTTTTAGAAAGTAAATACATGTACTTTAATATTAAAAATAAAGAGACAATAGAACATCTGCCTTCCCATGCATAGCACGATATATGATGTGGAGCGTCCAGCAGATATCTATACCTATTAATCAAGATAAAATATTGTAAATTTGAAATCTATTAACATGCATAGTATTGTTGCTATTGTAACTCTGTATAAAGAGCATTGAACAAGAGTGTGATGTACAACCTCTAGTTATCAAGTTGAAAATATGTCATTCAGTGTGTTGATATATATGGTAAATTAATAATAAAATGAAGTACATTTCATATAACTTGAAAAAAATGCCGCTTTGATAGAACCGTGCATGTTACACCATGGAGTACATGAAAGTGTGTACATTTCATAGATTATTACGTCACATTGAACATCATGCCAACACAGCACACAGGGTAGATATTTCAGGTTCAGAGTAGAATTTCATTTTCTGCATCACGTTTGATAATTGGCTCGAAATCTAAAGTCAGTCTGTAGGGTATGGAAGACGAGGGGCCCTAACACAGAAGCTCACAGAAGGTGGGTAAATTTTAACTTTGAACAACGAAGACAATTTCTCTTACTGGAACGGACATTTAAGACTCGGGTTAATTTCAAAATCATGAAATGTTACATAACAGCTGATGCACATGTTTTAGAGTGTATTGCATGTGTGTGTGTGTGTGTGTGTGTGTGTGTATGTATGTATGTATGTATGTATGTATGTGTGTGTGTGTGTGTGTGTGTGTGTGTGTGTGTGTGTGTGTGTGTGTGTGCGTGTGCATCCGTGCGTGCGTCCGCGTGTGTTTGAGGACGGGAAATGGGTTGACAATTTCTTGGCAAGTTACTTTGCAAGTTTGTCGAAAGGAAAGTACATATACTAGTATATAGCAACATAACATGTGATAGATGTAATCAGCTTAATAAATCAAAACGAAATGTTTGCTTACAGTTATGATGTCTCCTGACAGCAACGAGTCAGTACTGAACACACACAAATAGACTTAGCATTGAGAACATATCAAATAGGAAGGAACATTTCTTATAACATTGAAAAAATACAAAAATCTATTAAAATGTGAAGCATACAGCGCAGTACTTACGATTTAAATATACGTTAAAATCTAACCGATGGTGTCCGATCGAGTCGGTCAAATCTATCCTAAGACAATTATCTAACCGATGGTGTCCGATCGAGTCGGTCAAATCAATCCTAAGACAATTGTTGATTTCAGTAGAATCCATCCATCGTAATCTCGGGTTCAAATACACCGAAAGAATACTTCATGCATTTAGTTTATAACTTCTATATCTTCATAACTTGTTATGTGAGCAATGATTTCATCATTGGAGTGCTATAGTAATGATTGAATATGTGGGTTATACATTTCATTTTTTTTTAAATTGTGAATCAACTGAGTTACTCTAAATTTGTATAATTCAGTGACAGACGTTGAAGGCGCTCTAACTTTAACCAGAAAGATATGAACGACTTAAACATGCCTATTGTTACAGCACTAGTCGCTATTGCATCGAGTAATAAAGATTATACAACAAATTATATTTCATGATATGACGTCACAGCTAGGATTGGGTAGCGTCGTTGGAATCTGCATCTATCAGTGATCCCTGACTTATATGACGATTTATCCGCAAGTTGTACAGATTGGCTTGCCCTCTACATTGTAGAATTTCTCACCGGTCAGCGTTTTTCTGCATTTCTGAACAGAAAGATAAAGACAAAACGTCATACATTTGATAGATTTTTAGACATGGTTAGAAATTTGATAATTTTTTTATATCATTTTTGTCACGTGATGAGGTTGAAAATATGTGTTGAATTCGTCCAAGAATAGAGTACAGTAAAATGAAGGTGCGAAAGAATGAACAGAAAGCTGAGGTTTCCGAGAAAGCTTACGCACAACGCATAAGCACCTTGTTACTAAAAGATAAGTTCCGGCAAAACAGAAAGTGCGAAAGAACAAGAAAATGAGTTTGCAACACACAACTGAAAGCTACGAGAAGTTCATGTTTGCAGAAGAAGGCAAAAAATATTGAAAAAGAATAGAAAAATATTCTCATTAGCGATTATTACAAAGCATGCGTACAACCCAGCAAGACGTTTCCATGGTGCAGCTACATGCAGGTGGTTAACGTCGCTGTGACTTAGACGGGTGTCTGCTACAATAAGGCTTCCCATCGACCTTAAAAAACTTGATTCCCGTCAGTCTTTCCTTACACTCCTAGATTAATACACGCAAAGATTGAAAGATAGAGATAAAAGTTACATGGAAGAACACACATTAGTAGACACACATAGAAGTTATATTGCAAAAAGTCAAGTCTTAAAGTAAACAGATTGAGCTTAATCACCATTCCCAAGAACCATTCGTAGAGTTTTGAAATCTAATAGTACGGATTTCTGTAAGTAAAACTGTGTGAGGACGAATATCTAGTGAGAGATAAATCTTTGCTGTTGTTGTGGTAGTAGTTATTCACCCGTGTCCTTATAGAAAATTCAACAGAGAGGTAAATGTAAAAAGGCTAGCGGATTGATTTCAACCACGAGGTATACAGAATAGAAAGCCAGACATGCATAGAATAAATACAAATCTTCCTCTCTCAATTCGGGAAAGGAAGAGTCTAGTATACTCTTTATTATGTTTATAATCAACATCAGTAATATTATCAAAAACTTCTGTTAGATAATTTCGAATTACATTCCAGTTTGTTTTTGTGTTACCTTTTACTATAAAATTAGCATAACACGTTTTCACGCAATACTATTTTGTAGTCAAAGATTCGTGTTGTGAATAATTTCATTCAGGGGTAATAGAGACAAACTTACAATATCTGCCAAGTATGCCTACTACCAATAGAATGTAACTCCTGATATTTAAAGTGCTCCTATCTTCTGTCTTGCCACTGTCTTAACTACAAGGACACTGAGGGCGCACTGATTGCGTATTGAGAAGTGTAGTGCATTGTTTTCGACGGAAGTTCATCAAAATTACACAAATAATTAAAAATTGTCAATAAACAACCATGATTGTTACATATTAAGATCATTACGTACTTAAAGAGTTAATGACAATCACAGCACATCTAAGTATTTACATTTTCAGACACAGAAAGTGTAAAAGAAATGATATTAAGTTTATAACAAAACACTAAGAAAAAATCATTTTTTCCAAATATGAATATAAATGTGTGTGTGTGTGTGTGTGTGTGCGCGCGTGTGCGTGTAATTGACAGCATTTCTTTCTAGAATCAGATCTGATGTACTTACAGTACAGACGAAGCATTCAGGATGCCAGTTGTGCCCTAAAGCTTCAGTCCATTTGGATGCGATCTTCTGATCACAACCGTAGCAGATGTCATCAGCAACAGCTTTTACTTCTTTGCCACCGTGGAACAGGTCCTGGTAGTCTGGTTAGATACAACGATATATCTAGATTAGTCTAGTACAGTGTGTCTATTGTATGTCGGATACAGTCTATTTGCTACAACTAACCTAGGCGGTTTTACCTTCCACGGTATCACGAACACAGACAGTAGTGCATTGTGTAGAGAAGTAGACGCATACACGGAGACAGGTCAACATATTTTGATGGGTCAAGAGTTGTATATGTCAGTCGCTGAGGCTGAACAGAACAGAAAGGTCTCGCCCACTACAGCTGAACTTCCATTGTACTATAAAGAATCGCGTAGAGATGGCTTGACAACGGACAATAAACTTTTTTAGTTTTATTTCATCGTATCATAGATTGAGATATATAATGGGGCATGGTTCAATACCAATGTGATGCTTACCTTTCTTACAGTACGGCTTGTCATTCTTCACCATAAATCCATCACTACCGAATGGTTTGCGGCAACGAGTACAAACAAAACAATGTGGGTGCCATGTCTTATCCAGTGCAGTCACTACTTCCTACAAATACAAAGGAAAAAGACAAGTGAGTGAAAATTAAAAAAAATGAGATTTCATACACATCTTCCGATCGCAAAGGGGCGTGGTTCTCTCTCGATTTCCCACATCAGCTTTAATAGCGCCACTACTATCAATATAATCAATTGATAAAAAAGAACCGTCGATAGTTCTGAATGGATTACTCGTCAATAGTGGAAAAGAAGACTAAAAACTGACCCATTTTATTATTAGGAAAGTAATGTATTAGTTAATCGTGCATATTGTATCCGTCTATGTTTCAGTGGCCTTTTATTGTACACCATACGTGATACGTGTGGATGTAACAGTATTGAAACAGCATTGAAACTATATAGCGACTGCACACACACACACACACACACACACACACACACACACACACACACACACACATATATATATATACACACACACACACACACACATATATATATATATATACACACACACCACACCACACACACATAAACACACACATATTATAATATACATTATATATATCTCATGTACATATATATATAATATATATCATGTCTAAACACACACACATACATACGCACATGCATACATACATACATGCATGCACGCATGCATGCAGACAGACAGACAGACAGACAGACAGACAGACAGACAGACAGACAGACAGACATACATACATACATACATACATACATACATACATACATACATACATACATACAGACAGACAGACAGACATACATACATACATACATACATACATACATACATACATACATACATACATACACACATCTGTGTACATGATTCATGGAAATGTCATGATCAGTATTTCAAATATGTACACAACGAAGCCTTACATATCACGTTGCATATGTTACAATTTAGTCTTATTCCCCCAACATCCGGGTACTTGTTTCTTATTGAGCAAGAAATGAATACCTTGATTTGTAGAGATGTCATACTAAAAAAGTTGTCCTAAAATAGCCAGACACGGCACGCGATCGACAACCTTAATGACGTCATGACTGTCATCCACTTGTAAAGAATAAGACATGTGATAATTGAGCGATTGTAGTGAAATTTCCAAATGTTATTTTTACGTCATATCGTAAAATTATTCAATATACAAATATTTTGAATTAACGCGGGTGATTTCATTCCTCTATTTCACAATGGTTTGCGAAATTCATGACTTTTCGGGTGTGGGTGTACGAGTTCCCCGACGTATTCGAAGTGGGCGGCCAGTGAAGCCACATAGGTCAAACTATTTTCAGTTCTGTGATTAGTTTGATTCAGTAATATAAAGAAGAATAAAAAACCCAGACTGAATGTACACAAGTTAATGAATAGCATATCTTATTACTTTCATAACAACATAAACGGGTCAAGAACCTGTCTTATCAAAATAGAATGCACAGATTGATTTGTCGCGTGGTTTTACCAATACTTACACCAACGATAGCTTCATAGCATTTGGAACAACGTTTGGCTTTACAGATTTTCCAATCGATCTCACAGTAGGGGTGGCCATTGTCATCGGTGAAGAACTGCTTACCACTCAGACGTTCAGGACACTTGTAACAAGTGAAGCATTCATTGTGCCATTTCTTATCCAAAGCTGTCACCACAGTACCGCTGTAAAATACAAATGTATTGTTGTCTTGAGTTATGCACCAGTAACTATTTGGCTGCCTGTACTAGATAAGTAATGGGGGTTGGGGGGGGGGGTGTAAATTTGATTCCTTTTCAAAGTATTTGCTAACTTAGGATTATGTCTTTGTTTTCTAATATAGTTAAGAGGGCTAGGGGATGATAAAAATGAGTCCAGTAATCTTTCATGGTCAAAAAAACAGAAATTGATGACTATGAAAAGAATAAAAACCCTTCGATACTCTGTGTAACCAGAAAGCTATGTTTTCGAGTTCTTGATCAGAACATACCAAAAATGATATACTACGAGACTTCGACATACATACATACATACATACATACATACATACATACATACATACATACATACATACATACATACATACATACATACATACATACAGACAGACAGACAGACAGACAGACAGACAGACAGACAGACAGACATATATTACTCAGGTTGATCAATTGACTGTGTTACTGACAACAGACAAGTAGAACGTGAAAACAATAAATGCAACAACTTGAATGTGTCTATAACTGTATATGTTCTGTATATGATCTTTTCTAGTGTCTACAGTACTAAGTATACATATTCAAGACAATGATCTTGCACCTACCTGATGCTCCTATTACACTTTGCACAAGTCGACATTATTACTTTTTAGCCGCTGATCTGTAGAATAAATCAAATAAAGGAGAAAATATATAGATTCGGAAAGTAATTTCATTCTTGAAAAGTAAGCTTGGATCTTTTTGCGTTCTCTTACCAGAATGGGGTCGTGGGGCTTCCGATTCTGGAGACCGAGAGAGTCTGGTTGAACAAACCAGAAAGTTTATATATTCCTTGGAAGCGGAATTCGGAAACTATAAGGTTTTTTATTAACTGCACTTCCACATGCCACCCCACCCCTACAATTCAGATTCGCTACGTTACTGATATGAACTCCTTCCTCCACGCCACTCCTTTATTCAAGATTGTTTGCGAGACCTAGAAAATTTCACATGGGGTGAAAAATTAATTTGATAGTCTAACTATTTTCCAACGGACATACCAAGATCTGCAAATGAGTCACTTATAGACCTAGTTAGGTCAGACATGTACGAGTCGAGTGAGATTTATTACAAATGGGCCATCGCTGTCTAAAATACAACTGTTTTCACAATTCAACGTTAAGGCATTGGCTACTATGGACATCTGGTCCTCTATCGATGTGGCTCAAACAATTCGCCTGTCGCTATTGTAATAGAACACCGTGACAGATTGAAAGCCACGGTACAACGGGCTCTTTGTCCATCCTTTTTGGGGTTTCTGGAGCTAATATTGGGTATACAAAAATGTCTATAGAGTGGCGTGGATATCTTTACATATATATTGTACAAGGAATAGACACGTCTACACTTGAACTAGCCGAGCCGCGAACACAACCAATCGGTCTAGATTGCTATTGATTGTTCCAGTAAAAGACAATACATGTGCGGTAACTCCATGACATATATATATGACCATCGTGTATTACATTATGACCACCGTGTATTACATTATGACCACCGTGTGTTATATTATACACTTTATAAAGAATAAAGAATAACCTCTGCTAGTTACGTTCAGGGCGCACTTCGAATTAATGAGCTCAGACAAGCGCAATTTTCATTCGCTCGGCCTACTTAGGAATTGAACCATGAGGGATTGTAGTCTCAATCTGTATTTCATCCATGCCTGGTATCCATTCTTGAAATATTACAATTGAAGTCAATTATAAGATAAATAGGTGACCGTCAATGGATAGGAATTCGTGGTCAAAAAGTATTAAAAAGTTGTAAGTTTTGTAGTTTTGATTCATAGTTCAAAATATCCTAGAATCCAGATCAGTGTTGTCAATATTGTATTATGATAAAATAATAATGATATTTAGCATTCAAGATCACCACGTCATAATTAATTGACCAATTGGGATCAGATTAGACCTCTGCGTCATTACTGATTGACCATTTAGAATCAAAAGTACAACCCTGAGTCCTAATTGATTGACCAATTGGGGTCAGATTAGACCTCTGCGTCATTACTGATTGACCATTTAGAATCAAAAGTACAACCCTGAGTCCTAATTGATTGACCAATTGGGATCAGACTAGACCTCTGCGTCATTACTGATTGACCAATTAGAATCAAAAGTACAACCCTGAGTCCTAATTGATTGACCATTGGAATCAAATGAAGTTGGTGATACATATACTTCATATGGAAATGTGATGGTATTTTCATGTCTCCGTCCGTCTGGTTTACATTTTTTTTTCATCGCCATACATTCCATAATTTATATCTGGTATTCTTGTATGTAACAAACGTTTTGGTATTCACAGTATGTTTAGTTCTACCAATCCCATCTTGTTGACATTTCTATGGAGTTTATTTATGACGGAATGGTCACAAGGGGACGTTTTTAATCTCGGACCACTATCGGTCTTCGTTTTGATGAATGGAGTAGTGGGAAATGTGCAAGTAGAGTCGAAAGATATACGTTACATGTAACCATGGTAACAGGAGGTGAACTTTTAGTTGCTGTATGAAATGACCACGATTGCCGTGGCAAAGAGAAGGCAGTCAGAATCGTCTTCAAAACTATGTGAACCACTTTATAGGTGTTGAAATCCATAGAAAAGTATTGGTGTACGTGATCTGATATATAAAGTCTTTAGTCATATCGGGGTCAACAGTCTGTTCAAAAAGGCAAGCCTACAAACGTCTGGGGGTGTATACAATTACAAGGAGTTCATCGAAAGATCACTGTATTAAAAGCAGACGATTCATTGACATTGTAAACCACAATTGTGTGTGGGCTGTAGTCATATGAAGGTCTTTGCGACATATATGCAACGTTAATAATATGTTTGAAGCATATGTTGCACCCCTCCCATAACTCTATTTGTGTTCCTGTAACATTAAAGACACAGATGTTAAAGAATGTTTGTATAGAAATATGACAGTCGCTGAGTGTTATTTTTAAACTTGTTTCTGCATATTCTGAGCACATCGCAGCCCATACTTGTAATTGTGATAGTTTTTACTCCTAACACAAAACAACATACGCAGAGATTTGTTCTCACAGCATTAATAGTACAATATTTAGATATCTGTTTAAGAGTAAAGGTCAGTTTGCCTGTTCAGAAGCATACAGAAAAAAATTGAAATTTATAGACAATCATACAATTGTTGTCATCGTTACGATGAATTATCACTGGTGGCTGTACGTGGAATGTTAACCGATATTTGTGGGTGAAATTGTTCTTGAACCCGACGTGGTTGGCATAGCTAACAACATACAACTATTTGGAAGACCCTGCAGAGGAAATTTATTTATTTATTTATTAAACTTTATTGAAAGAGGGTAGCCCAATCTTCCCTGGGGCCCTCTAAATATAAATAGTACAAAAACAAAAGAGACAAATACAAACTGTACAATAAGGACATACAATAAACAGCAAAAGAAAACAAATTGTTAGCGTATCTGATGCCTTCTAAACAAAATCATATAACTGCCTTGACGTAAAGTGGTTGGTGTTTACGACAGTCATGCTAAAGTAAAGTTGCAAGTGTTTTACGACATTGGATAATTACAGCTACTAATTATACACATGGTACGGGCTAACATACCAATCAAGAGAGCAGGTTTATTTTTATCACTAGAACTGATGGTATTTGTAATTATAGTTGCAGCTTCATGTCACACTAAACGATTCTACATATCAAAACCATGCGTCATGTGAATTATGAGACGACGGCCTGTTCGCTTCATGGATGTGCATGTATTGTAATTAGTAGAATAGTAAGACATCTACAGTAAGTTCGGTCAGCACGTAGTACATCTAATTCTAAGCCACGCTATGCCAATAATCTTTCACGTAAAACACGACTGAACTTGGTGACACATCGAAACTGCTTTTATTACATAGGGTGTATTTCAGTGTATAGTTTCATCTTTTCGTTTTCGACTTTATAGGTGCATTGCTGATGGTCTAAAAACACAGGTTTATATTGCTGATGGTCTAAAGAACACAGGTTTATAGCTTATACAACAAAGTTCAAAACTAACTTGAAACAGTGACGTCACCAAGGTGACAGCTGAAAATGCAGACTACTACGATAATCTTATGTTATATTGATGTGTACAGTCTGAATATTTCAAGGTGGCGTTTCCTTAATGTATATATATATGATATTATAATAATAATACAAGAAAATGCCTTTCTCCTTCTAACATGTTCGTCCTTGGACAACACAATATCGGTTTACAATATTTATCGAGGGTAGCATAATTTTCATTCCATTCCCTTGAAAACTGTCATATTTTACATACACATATGTCAGATATTGCAGGTTATTTACTCATCCAGTAAAGGAAAGACTGGCTATTCTACGTTTACTTTAGACGAGTGATTCGTTTTCAAATGGTGGGACACAGTTGTTCAATGGAACGCAGTGAATGGCAGCTGTAAAGTGAAGAACTCTAGCGACGTTCCATCGATGGCCTAGTCAGGCGAAGGAAATATTTCCATGACTATATGGTTTACTTCACTTGCTATATAGACACATCGATGTCTGAAGATCTGTAGTTCAAAGGTCATAGGTCATAACTCTTCCCAATGTAAGTGAAATGCAACCACGTGTATCTAATGTAATTTATTCGCACTTTATATTTTTTTAAATACCATGATACAAATTTATATGACAACCAGGGTATGGGTGGTGTCTTCACATTCAAGTTGTATGTATGTATGTATGTATGTATGTATGTATGTATTATGTATGTATGTATGTATGTATGTGTGTGTGTGTGTGGGGGGTGTATGTGTGTGTATGTATGTATGTATGTATGTATGTATGTATGTATGTATGTATGTGTGTGTGTGTGCGTGTGTGTTTGTTTGTGTGTATGCGTGCGGGCGTAGGGAGGAGACTTGGTGCGTCCAGCCTATAAAATCAAATTAGTGATGAAGACATAAATTAACCAATAAAGTATATATTACTACAATATATTACCCATTAAGACGTGACACCAATTTGATAAAATAAAACAAACTAGTCTTACCAATACGTGATAACCGTTGACGTCAAACGATCAAATTCATAGTAAGAGGTAAATACGCATCTGCCTTTTTATTCCAATTAAAATTCGAAGAAAAGAATCAATTGTGTGGGGTTTTTCAAAATAAAAAATAAATATGAAATTAAACAACCTGTAAACCTACTTGGTAGTGAAATGTGTTACGACTCAATAATACGAAATGAAGACCCAGTAGACAATTTGAAAATTCTCCCAAAAGCCGAATGTGAGATCGAAATAGATTGCATGGTCAAAACAAATCAGAAAATTGTAGATGCTAAATATTCCTTTCACTTTAAGCGTTAGATTAACTTGTAATGGTTTGTTCCAGTCGCTCCAAACCCACGGTAGAATGGTTTAAACTAATTGTTTTGACTGTTTAATATAAAGCCGATAATTCACCATCTGTTATTTAGGAGTCAGGATTACTGTAATGAGGGGTTCATTGGAGTTTTCATTTATAATAACTAAACTATAAGATGACTAATTCTACATATCCGTCAGACTAAACCTCTCCTACTTTTATCGGTATATAATAAAGGTCGCTAAGTAGGCCTGGTAACGACGGGAAGTAGACGGCCCTGGAAGTCATGTGGGCATGAATGGTGACCTCGTGAACCTTTTTTTCCCAAACACAAACACCGTAGAAACTTTTAGTTTTCGCGTTATGGTCCTCTGCAACAACATCCAGGGTTGGGAATAACATCACATGCCTGGGATCACATGCATATGATGGTAGTGGTAGATCAATGATAACGACTGGTCCGGTAAGCAAAGTGGCTAGGCGTGGTCCATAAACACTATGGCAATTATAGAACATGTTTATGAAATATGTATCAGGAGGTAACAATATGCTGGGTAATAAAAATATATTTTAGGTCAGGTGATTCCAGAGGGGCGTTTTCGCTAATGCCTGCTTGCCTCTCTCCTTTGTCATCATCACATTTTTATGTTTTTCTTTCGCCCCCACGTCTTGGTTGACGTCAGGGTGTACTTTTAAAGCACAATCGTTTCTTTGTAGTATCGTCAAATCAGTATACCTCCAAATTATTGCAGTTAACCTCATGACCTTACCCCAAAAGATAATCTACTTAAATTGGATAACAGCTAAATAGCGACTAACTGGTGGCTTTCTTTTCGCTTGTTAGCAATATTGAAGATACCAATTGAAATCCACGTTAGCGTTCATAAAACCTAGCCTCACCCATTTCAAGAAAGTAGTAAACACTTCCAAAAGAATGACTTTCACACAAACTGGTTTATTATAATCGGGGCACAGACCACACCCTCCTTACAAGTATACCTACAATCTATTCAAAAACCTGTACCGACATAGGTATGTGGACCATTAATGATGAGCTGTGTAAGGATAACGAGTCAACTGGCAATGAGTAACCAGTGTTTTCAACAAACTAACTGCCAAAGTTTCCATAATTGTGCCAACATGTTCTCATATTACACAGAATCACTTCCCCAAACGGGTGAATGGAATCTTAAACAAGAAGGAGTGAATGACCTGAGACGCGTTTAACCGATCGGATCCATATGACGGGTACTGCACAGCTCTGGGGTACTGTTTCATTTTCTAAATGAATATTAACTTTAATGTTGTTGGCGAAAGTGAATTTTGTGTTGTTAAGATGAAGATTGCACTTTACCTAAGGCACAGAACAGCCAGTCACCTTGACATGTCCCCGGACACGTCTAACACTGAAATGACTCCTCCGTACCTGTACGTATATGCACCCACAATTCGAATTTTCTCTTAAACCTTTCTTTCATGGTGAGTAATCAACCCTTTGCATTTCTTGCATAGTTGTCAGTACTAGCCATCATTCAGTTTGTGACCTGGCGATGCTCTGTAAACAAGTCGAGTGAATAGGAAACCGTGCAAAAATGTTCGGTTGATGTGGTATATTTATTGCCTGAAAACTGTTTATTTGTTTGAGAAAAGAACTTATCTTTGAGTTTTCTTTGAGGAATAACAAACAGTTTCAACTCTAAGTTTACATGCAGCATCTTTATACAGTGTAGAAATCTGTTCTATTTTATTAAATGACATCACATCTATAAGGACGTTTAAAATACTACATATATCAGAATTCCTCAAAACACAACCTCTGTGTGTGGTAAACGATTTTCTGATCTAGGGGTGTAACAGAAAGTGCCGGTGACTTCAAATGACCCGAGGCATTTTGCGGTCACACGACGTGGCCTAAAAATTACGTCACTGGCCCGATGAATCGGTGCATTGAGAGAGTGAATGGGATTGTAGACACACCTTTACAGCAGCAAATTGAAAGTACAATGTACCTGAGTGGGATTTTGTGTTCGCGATGCTACCTGAATTACGCACTGTGATGTTAAGATATCTGTAATAGCCATCTCTGGTGTCACCAATAATCATACTGTGACTATGTATGGGAATGTTATATTAAGACTGAAATTAACATGGTGTACATTTCAATAAATGAATAAAGGACGTATCATTAAGACAGTGAATCAATTACTTTGGTGACCTGAATCACCCTTACATACTTAAAACAGCTAACGGGTGATCCGAATAAGACTCAGTAGAAAATAGAAAGGGTTAACTTTATACAGAGTTGTAGATCATCGTAGTTAGGAGAGATACTGGCACGCCTACTTTAATAGAATGGATCTACGCGTCGTGTCGATGGATAACCAAATTAGACAAAATTGACATAACAATTCGGTGATTCAGTGATGAATACAAGTCGAATAGATACTTAAGATCTAATTATAATAATGAAATTGGTCTAAGATGGAATGACTTGGGTTATTCGAAAAAAATATAACTGGTTGCTTACCTGGTGGTAATGGCCAAAACAAACTGAACACAGAAAACAAAGTACTAGTAATATGTTGGTAAGCTGTGGTGATTGTCACTCTCAGCTCGGCTCAGTGCAGACTGGTATGTATGCCGAAGAATTTGCATCAGTAATAGAAAGTGGTAATATACTGATTAGGGCTGTGTGCAACTTTCAGTGCTGTGTGCAAAAGAAATAAGGTCATTTGGATTTTAAAACAGGTATACAAAAAACAGATGACACAACGAAAGCTATATAAACAGTATTATGATTTTACCGTGTCTGCGTGTGGATACATGTTTTAAATATTGTCAATAAAACATAACAGCGAGATATCGATAATCGCTATACATTTTGTTCGACAAATTACACTTTTCCATGTAAACATATTTATGAGTGAAACAGTTGACTATCATTTACATTGTCTTCAGACAGCGACCGAAAGTTCATCTTCAACGGGGGTGCCACGTTCTTCTGGCTCGTGTATCAGGTTATATTCCGAACTCACATACTAGTATCTTTCCTGTGCGAACAACGTTTCCTTTTAGCTATTAATTCACAAATTGTTCGAAATATATATTATATGGATGTACTTTACATTACAGGTGGTCGGAGTTAAATGTTTACAAATGTAACTTCGATGAAAGTGGTATGTTCGAGAGAGAAAGACCATGTTTGCTCGCATAAGTGATATTTCCACTGCATCAAAGCTAGTATGACTGGAGAGACGGACTCTGCTCGCAAACGGAAAACTTCCGTTATTTACAGAGCTTTCAATACACGTAGTATAATTTCATCTTCAACTCTTTTTGACATGATACTTTTAAATCGAAATAAACAAGATACAGAGAGAGAGTTGATTAAAATTGGCAGATTGTTTGAATGTTCATCAGCGGCCCGGGTTAGCAATATTTATGTATCAATTTTAGTACATGTACCAATAACTCTGCAAAAACTTCAAGCGAACAACAACAAATTTCAAGCGGTTTCATTTTTATTGTCTAAGAGAATCCCTAGGATTTCCCATAGTTTTTACAAAGACATATTCCAACTGCAAGCTGAGAAACATGGAAACCTCAAAATGTAATTTATCGCGCATATGTATTGTTTACACACTCATGAGTTAGAACAGAATGTAAAGCATGCGATGTGACGAAAACACACGGTCACGATAGCTCTAAATACGTTGATTGTAAGTATTACAGACACACACCAATTAATCAAAACTAAATTAAACCCTACAGATGACATGAATATGAATTATGAATCTAAAATTATTATTTGAACAAGTGACACCACAATAAATGATACCATGTCACACTGTATGTGTGTGGTTAGTCTCCATCGTCCGTACTTAGTTTGAGTCCATGTCACGCTGTGTGTGTGTGGTTAGACTCCATTCTCCGTACTTAGTTCGAGTCAATATTTTTCTCGATATCAAATTTTACATATCTTAGGATGCAATGTAATCAAATTATATCTGAGACAGTTTATCTATGACATCTTCTCAGTTTACAGATATAGGCGTGCAAGTTATTTGTATCAATGATCCATCAAATATCCCCTTACAAATAACAAAGTACGCATTTTTTCGAAGATTATATGATCTCACATTTCAATTAAATAAATAACCTAGCCGTCCAGGGCAGTATTGCCGTAGAATCACCCATTTCTTTGCGGCAAAAATAGAACATATTATAATGTTTACTCGGTTTTAATAGGACGCCCTCTCCCTCTCATTGTTGCAAGTGAGTTCTTTCCCCCGTTCTCATACGTCTTTTGTCATCAGTAATACATCTATAGTTACAGTCGTTGATTTGAGTTGACAACATGGGTCACTGTAAAAAAAAAATCATGGTAATGGAGCCACCATTATTAAAACCTGGGAGGGTCGGAGGCGTTCAGGCTTAGTTATGTTTACTATAACCAAAATAAACAAACAAACAAACAGACAGACAAACAAACAAACACAAACCAGTACTAGTAACACAGGCATGTATATGACTATCACCATTGACCACTCCATGTATAGGGAATCATATTGTAAATCTCGTTGCATACAGATATTGTTGTTATCGATATGTAATTACCATGTAATTCATGTACGTCATGTTTGTCAGTGTTTTGTTTTTTTTGGTTTTTCGTAAACATAACAAACTAAGCCTGAGCCCCATTTGGGTACATTCAACAATTTCACTTATATGGGATTGGTCACTGGAAAATCTGAAGGTTATAATGTAAATACACTAAATGTGCAGCTTCCTCACTTGAGGTCTCTATAGTAGTACAGCTTCGTCACTTGAGGTGCCCTCTATGGTGGTCGGTCTCCATAGTACAGCCCAGTTTGCCATATTTTCACTTTTGTTACTATTGTCATGGTTTTGTTTTGAACAAAAAAACATTTGCTAAAAATAGGAAATGATTCATATCAACTTGACATGAACAAATCTGAATAGACTCCCTCAAAGGCTCATACATACCAAATGTCAAAGATCTCCGACCATAGTTTCGGAGAAGTTGAAAATATTCTTTTTACCAAAAATACTCAAAAATTCGCTAAAAATAGAAATTGACTCATATAAATTTGGCATGATAAGCCTGAATACCCCCCCCCCCCCAAGGGACATGCACACCAAATATCATAGCATTCTAACAGTTGGTTTTGGAGAACAAGATGAAAATGTAAAAAGTTGACGGGCCACGGACGACGGACGACGACGGAGATCGGCCTAATCCTTAAGCGCTGCTATAGCTGTTGCTGACAGCGGAGCTAAAAACCTCCAAAGCTTCTAGGATCCCCCCCCCCTCACCACCATGAAGGTGTACATGTTCCCATCTCAAACTCCTCCCTACATTTTACTGTTAAGATGCTATTAAACCCCATTTTTAATATATTTACCCTGTGTGTAGTCGCTAATTAATAGTGTATGGTGCTATTTTATAAAGTATTTGCGAGACATAGTCAAGCAGTCCACTTTGAGTCACAATCAAATACATGTGATGTAAATATAATATTTGGGGGTGTTCATGTTTTAGAATTAAGTTATGGAGGGGTCAGCCTGTTTTCGGTTTTACAGAGACAGGAATAGTGACTTATCGTCGGTTCGATGGAAAAATCCATCGAAATCCCCCCTCCCCCAATAGCTAGGTTAAGCAATGACGCGGGAAGGAGGGGGTTGTATTGCGATTTGTTGAGTAGATGCATATGTGCGCCGAAACTCATATATAGGCAGGTCTGGGGGATAACCCATGTTTTAATGTTGTGAAGGGGGTATGTTGTTCAAACGGGGAGGGGGGGGGGGGCGTACTCGACTCTTTTCTCGACACCATCAACGTCTATCCCTAGCAAGTACGAGAAATGTCTGCACTGAGAGTTAAGAGAAAGAGAAAAGACAAATGACAGACTTTGTAAAGAAATGTTTGTACAAAATCATTCTATCAGACGTTTAAAGAGATTTTATTACTTATAACATTCACCAAAACATGTACTACTGTTTCTAAAACAAAGGTATTACCATTTAAATACTCATACCATGATTTTGAAAAGCAAATTCACTCTGGCAAACGACAGTAAAAAGTAAACAATAAAATACTTACCAAATTAATTTATACCAATTTGAAAATTACAATTTCTTCTCCTCTTGAATAGAGTCTAAACTTTACAACATTTAAATTTCCAATATACTTTTCACAGTTCTATTTACTATCTACTCATTGACAATCTAAAGTTTTGATTTCATTGCATCCAAGTAAATTTAACTCTTTAAATAAGAAGTAAATTTCTGAGAATTTATTTACAAATATTCTGTACGTATTACCATTGATATATGTACACCTATTTCAGGACAGATCGGTATTTTAATTGAAATTGCGTGTACAATAAAAAGGGTTGTTTGAAATTGACTAAAATTGAAATATTTAGCACCAAGTGCTAATCTGACACGATGTATGTGGATGAATACATTACGCAGGAGTATCACTTATTTTAAAAATTGACGGTGATTTTCTGAATAGTTTGGAATATTTTGGGAATTACCTTAACTATAAAAAAAATAACCTTATCTACAAGAGGTTCCTTAAAATGTATAAAGCTATAATGTTAGAAGGTATGGTTTCAAACTGACACTGCACTTATATTGGCAAGTGGTGAAGTTATCAATTTTCACTCCATTTTGATTTATTTATCCGAAATACTCTTGCTGCCACAGGAGCGAATCTTTAACGGACAGCCAATACCCACAATGAAATAGATTTCAAAGCTCTGTTTACTAAAACAAAGATGTTCTTGTAACATATTTCAGCCCAATAAACTTATTTGACAAAACCTACAAACTTATGATACGTAAAAGTGAATATGTTTATGTGTTTATCACTCTGAACCACTGCATACTATACTAAATTGTATGTATTATTATGTATTCCAAAACCCAATATAAATAACATACACTGCTGTAAATGCCCTATTATGGTTTCATTATTATTGCTGACGTCATACAACGACATATTAGTAGTTGAAGACTACTGCTACACTGTGCAATTATCCACATTTGGTACAGACTGGTTTACCATCGATGTTGTAGAATTTCTCTCCTGACAGCGATTCTCTGCATTTCTGTTGAATTAGAAATATACTAGTTAAAATCACAATGATTAAATGTTTAGTATTTACAATAATGCAAGCGTTTTGCTTTGCCGTCAACTCTATATCAAAGGGCAATTTAGCCTTCATAAAAGGTTGGCTGGTTGTTGTGGCTAGCGTTGCCAGGGTGACCATCAACTCTTTTATAGAGGCTAAATATTTTGGTCACGTTCGTACTTTTAATCGTACGTACGTTCTGGAATTTCCCGTGGCAGTTTTTGTCATGCCCATGTACTTTATGAACATTAAAATTACACCTTTTTATTTTGTTACATGGTTGCCATGGAAAAATTGAATAATGACATCAAATTTATTTTGCTAAACGTATAGTCCCGAATATGTTAATGAATAAAAAGAGTGCAAGAAAGAACTATTTTGTGCCTTTAAAATATGTTAAGATTTAATTTATTCATATCATCCCTGTATGTATTTCTGAAGATCACACAGTGAATATATTGGAACCAGAGGAATTTGTTGCATACAGTAAAGTTTAGCGTGTATTTCAGATGGCTATTTATTCTGGAAATTTATAACTTTCGGCCTTATATCTATTCCTCTTTTTCAGTCTATATTTTACTTTTTTATTGTTTTTTAGCTAATGTTCTTAACAGAGCCTGTGTTACAATTGTAAGACTAAACTGAATGAAATATGTGTTACTGTTTATGCTGTCATAATCCTTTTGTATGTTTACACGGTATAGAAGTAGCAGTAGAAGAATATGTTATTAATGTATTATTTATTAAGATTAGATGTATGGATATTGAGATAGTTAGAGACAATAGATAAGAAGGACTGATAGAAAGGTACATAATAGGACGATGCAAACAAAATACAGGCATACACTGGATATGATGTTTCCATGTCATGGTACATGTAGGTGGTTAACTTCTGACTGCATCTGATGGATGTTTGCTACAATATGGCTTCCCTTCAACTTTGAAAAACGATTTTCCTCTCAGAGGCTCTTCGCACTCCTAGATTGTGATACAGGAGAGATTGACAGATACAGATACACATGCAATACACATGCAATAACATTACACTACATACAAATGTACTTCTGTCAGACGTAATGTCGTTGTTCAACGATACATATATGGTGTTAAATAAACCACAAACACGTGTTGTTCAGTGTTGACATCTACGTCATGCACACCTTGCATTGCATGCTTGAAGAGAGCACCGACCCAGACCACGATAGAATCGTTGGGCCCGTGCAAACGAAAAGCAATCAAATATATAACATTAGCAGAGATACACAAGTAACAGGATTGAGAAATGTTCCATGAAACACAAAGCTGTCTTGTCGATGGAAAGATTTCCAAAATAGAAAAGATGTGTTCCACTATTAAACTACAAAGTTGTCCTGTCGATAAAAGATTTCCAAAAGACCATGGATAACATGTAGATTTATCTATACCTATTGGTTGCGTACTTACAGAGCAAACAAAACACTCGGGGTGCCAGTTATTATTCATAGCTTCAACCCATTTGGATCCAAGTTTCTCACCACAGCCAAAGCATGTATCAGAGGCTACCACTTTCACATCTTGGCCACCACAAAATAGTTCCTGGTAATCTGTAATGTATAAAGTAATCATTGTTTTACTTTCAGTTACTATTTTATATGGCGTCTGTGCTATCAACACCATTATTAGACTATTTGTCAAGACTTGGAATGAAATATGATTTAGAAAAAATTGAAAATACGGTACTAGAAGCAATGAGGACGACAGTGACCATTGTGGTTATTTCATAGTAGGGAACGAAATCTGCAAAGATGATGGATATTCACCTTTCTTGCAGTATGGTTTATCTTCTTTGACCATAAATCCCTCACTACCAAATGGTTTGCGGCAACGGTTGCATACAAAACAGTACGGGTGCCATTTCTTGTCTAGGGCAGTGACGATCTCCTAGGAGAGGGAAAGAATATCACATCAATACATATAAATTCCGGTACACTATGCACTGTATGTACTGTTAAACAATATTACTATATTAGAAAAATATTGAGTATTGAATATCATGTGTCCATCACTTGAGAGATATG